>NC_090727.1:26529941-26559941 GCF_036898095.1 Palaemon carinicauda | reverse complement strand
ATTCTCATCATATGAATGAACCAATCCCTGACCCCACCTCAGGTCAGCTGCCCTCTTTGCCTCACACACACACACACACACACACACACACACACACATATATATATATATATATATATATATATATATATATATATATATATATATATATATATACATATATATATATATATATATACATATATATATATATATATATATATATATATATATAATCATACATATGGGTATACATATATATATATATATATATATATATAAATATAAAATCTATATAATATATATACAGTATATGTATATATATACATACATAAACTGTATATATATATATATATATATATATATATATATATTATATATATATATTATATATATATATTTATATATATACTGTATATATTGTATAAATTTTATATTTATATATACAGTATATGGTATACATACACATATGTGTACCCATACGCATAATATATATATATATATATATATATATATATATATATATATATATATATATATAGAAATTTTATATTTATATATATATATGGTATACATACACATAATATGTATACACATAAGCATAATCATATACATATATATATATATACACACACACACACATATATATATATATATATATATATATATATATATATATATATATATATATATATATATATATATATATATTACACCTTTTTGAACGGGAATACCTTAATGTGGTGAGTGGATTTGTGTATTGCCATGATCAGCAAAGCTGTACAAGACAGAACACCCATACTAGGTTGGTTTGCTGTGAGCGATCAAACTAAACTATCCCACCATCTCCAATCCGCACTGGCCTGGGTAGTGATGAAAATCTGGCTAAACCCCAGACAAGTATATGCAGATTCCAGGATGATACATATAACAGCATACGGTTGGGTCCACAAAACACATTATAAAAGCCATAATTTATCAAGAGAACATATCTGTTCGAAAAGTCTCTTGATGAATTATGGCCTTTTGGACATGTTTTGTGGACCCTGGGATATGCCGTTGTAGAGTATGTATGCATGTATATAGGTATGTATGTATATGTGTGTTGCATACCACTACCAGCGCCTAAGCCAACCCCCTCTCCACCAAAGCTAGGACCAGGGAGGGCTTGGCAATGACTGCTGATGACTCACCCAAACCACCCATCCTGAGCTCACAAGGATGGTGATGTTGCAGACACTACAAGAACCTATCAGCTTAAGGGGGGTTCGAACTCCATTCCGGCAGATCGTCAAGCAGGGACGTTTCTAATTATTATTATTATTATTATTATTATTATTACTTGCTAAGCTACAACCCTAGATGGAAAAGCAGGATGCTATAAGCCCAGGGGCTTCAACAGGGAAAATGTCCAGTGAGGAAAGGAAACGAGGAAAAATAAAATATATTATGAGCAGTAACAACATTAAGATAAATATTTCCTATATAAAGTATAAATCTTCAACAAAACAAGAGGAAAAGAAAAATGAATAGAATAGTCTGCCCGAGTGTACCCTCAAGCAAGAGAACTCTAACCCTAGACAGTGGAAGACCATGGTACAGAATCTATGGCACTACCCAAGACTAGAGAACAATGGTTTGATTTTGCAGTGTACTTCTCCTAGAAGAGCTTCTTACCATAGCTAGAGTCTCTTCTACCCTTACCACGAGGAAATAGCCACTAAGCAATTACAGTGCAGAAGTTAACCCCTTGGGTGAAGAAGAATTGTTTGGTAATCTCAGAGTAGTTAGATGTATGAGGACAGGAAAATCTGTAAATATAATTGACCAGACTAATCGGTGTATGTGTAGGCAATGGGAAAGGGATTCTCATGTCCCTCCATTTGGCAAACTGTTATAACTAATGTTAAAAATATACATCGAACTTCTTTTAAGAGGTAATTAGTTATAATTAGTGTCTTGGTAGTTGGTAAAACCTTTTTTTTATCATTATATTGTACAAACACATAATACAGGCATAGGGGAGATAATAATTCAGGAGTTTGTTTTGTTTGAGCATTTATTTCTGTTGCAAAGACACTACGTGAAACACAATTCAATGTCTTTTTATTACTGTAAGAAACCCAAGGAGAATGTAAATTAGAAGTTCCCTTTAGATCTCACTCGAGCACTTGTGAAATTCTAAGAAACCTGATCTCATTTCCTATTCATAGCCAAGGTACCAGTCGACACAAATGAAAAAAGCAGATGAAAAAAAAAATTACTACAAAGTGGCAAATACATTTGAAGGTCTGTTAACATCTTGGAAAATATAAGCACAATTGTCAGGAAAAATTGCAATTATTTCTAAATAGCATAGTGCCATTCTGTCCAAGGCCGGGTCGTAACAAGAAACAAGGCGTGTGTGTGTGTGTGTGTGTGTGTGTATATATATATATATATATATATATATGTGTGTGTGTGTGTGTGTGTGTGTGTGTGTGTGTGTGTGTATGTTAGTTCGAAATAAAACGCCCTAGAAAATGGAATATCCTTGGATTCCTTTTATTTTATTCGTATTCTTTCGGCCATTGTAATCAAGGCGTTTATCTAAAAGATACTAAACGTGATTTCCTCCCACAAGCCAGTTCACTTTTAAATCAAAACCATGATTTCAACAACCACATCACAACGACCAAGGAAATACACAAAAAAAAGGTCTCCAAAATATTCTTTCACTTAATAATGAAACACTAATATACAATGTACTATCTAACGTCTGGCAATATATAATCCATTAGCTTTTTGAAAACTTATTTTTTCCAATAAAGAGAAATCACAACTGAAAACTGAAATCTACAGTACAGGGAAAAAGTATCTTCAGTAATGGGTAGTAAAGCTGTCAAGAGTAAAAAAAAACGTCTAAAATTGGTGGTGTTACACACTGGCACCTCGACGTTCGGAGAAATTAGCAAGAACGAAATAACTTGGAAGACAAGGGCAATACAAACGAGACCGGGGATTCTTAAAGAAGACAACAGAATGACAAGAACTTCTCACACGCTGTTCTGTATCAGCAACACTTTTGCTTGAAGGAGAAGAAGAGAACACAATGTCCAGTAATCTAACACGATGATGAAAAATTAATTTTTACGTAGCTTGGGAATTCACAAAGAACTATATGAAGTTCCTAATCTCCCCCCTGTAATAAAGAATTACGTATCTGATTGTTTTATATATATATATATATATATATATATATATATATATATATATATATATATATATATATATATATATATATATATATATATATATATATATATATATATATATTTCTCGCTAAGCAGCATTGCATCACATAAGACTACTCAGTGTCTCTCACCATCCATAGGCTAGGGGGAGAGGGAGTATTCATAATCCGGTGAGGGGGGGGGGGGGTTACCCAGAGAGGTACACCAAAACCACAATGTTGCACAAATTGTCGAAACTGTCGGGTTGAAGTTAGGAAAGGTGGACGGGTGGGGAGGATTGAATCTGTGTGCGCCCGTGTGTATATATCGAAATATTTAGCCCTCATTTTTTTGCCGGGTCGCGTTCACTAGTATACTAATATTCTATATAACATAAATTTTCATCCGAGTATGATATCATAACCCTGCATCATTCCACTTAAAAATTCTTCCAATTGTGAACACAGTAAAGTCAATAGTTCAGACAAAGGTAATCTATTATTTTGGAAGAAAATACTTTATTATTAAGCATCAAACCAAACCCAACATGGTATAATTCCCGAAAGCCATCTGATTCAAAGTTTGAATCACCAAAGCCGAAGTTGTGTGACAGCATCTCCCCAGCCGTCGAGAACTTAAGGATCAATACGACAACATTTGTAAGACCAGGGAGAAGAAGAGATGATAGATATTTTCTTAATGCTCAAATTGTTTGGAGAAAGAAATACTTCAACGAATGGAAAACTTCATTTTTTTTTTTTTTTTTTTTTTTGAAGGAAAGAAGTGATGGCAACAAAGAAGCAAACATAAATTGTGACAATGGGCCTTTTTGTCCATGATACCGAATTTCCTATAAAAAATTAGTGAAATTGTGACATTATAAGTTAAGAAAATAAACGAAAATACTGTCACAAAACATTATCGTCAAAATATGTAACTAATATTAGGTTTATCAAGTGTCGTTAACTTATTCAACTGGGTCGAAGTATTTTCTAAATCAATGGTCCTTAATCTTGTTTCAAGGTCACGTTCGATTGTTTTTATTAATCACCTCAAAACATAAGTAATTTTGAATTGTTCTTGACGCTGCAAAAGACACGATCTCCCGCAAAAACCTTTGACTAAACCTTTGACTAAATTTCTATGAACACAAAAGCCTAAAATGAAAATATTAAGTAGTTTAATTAAATAATTTCAAAAAGAACCTCAGAATAAATATTGACTTCTTTCCTTCCTCCGCTTTTGGAAGAAATTACCATAAAATCGATTGTTGTAACAAAATTTAAACTTCCGCACTCACTAGATTTTCCTCATATTAGAATTGTCCGACACTTGGTACTCGTAATAAGATAAAAGCTTTTGAAGATGTTTAATCAGCGAAATGACTTACTAAGGACAGATGCTATTACCATCAGCCTGTCACCCAGTCACACGTGCTGGTGGAAGAACGTGATTTCAGCCCTTTTGAACCTGACAATTCTTATCTGTTGACAATCCAGTGTTGAGGTTTAAATTTAGTCTTAACAAGCTTTCTTTTTTTTTAGTTGATATACCGAAATGTGACACCATTGCGTCAGAAATGGAGATCTTTCTCGACCACGATTAAAAAAAAATGCTCAATAACTACTAAGCATTAACATGACACAATTCATCCTTTAAAATAAACATAACTAAATAAGAAAAGCCATCATAAATCCAATCTAAAAGAACCAATTGTCCACCGGAAGAGAACCTTCATATATTTTCAAGTTATCATGTTAACAAAGATACAGACAGACAAACCAGAAGAGTCTGCAATCCATAAGATTTTGATTAAACACTGCAAATATGGTACAGAATGAGAATATTGAACAAAAACTTATATCAAGAAAGACATTGTAAAAGGAATTTAATTCTCACATTATAATTCCACTGTAAACTGTTATTCAGGTTTGCAATGGTCAAATTTTCTCTGGCCTAGACCAAAATCAATCAGATGCGATCTTGATTCTTCAAAAGAGATTTTCCTTCTTCTCCCCCCCCCCCCTTTAACCCATTTACCCTTCAATAAGTGAGACCCCTCAATACTTAAAACTCCTCTCGATATTGACCCTCCACATACAAGTATAACCAGTTCTTGAAGAAGGATTATCAAACGTCTGTAGCTCTAAATACAAGAAGAAGAAATGCTTCATTTTATACTACCTATTCTCTCTTCTTTCTCTTTTATAACATTTTTATAATACTAACAACAAAAAAATTACTAAAATTTAATAATTATGAAGATTTTCTTTTAGCAAATCAACAAGGTTTATCTATAAAACTACAACAGCATGAAAGATGAAAGATTACCGTAGAGTTAAAATAATAGGTGTACTCTATACAGGAAATTAATAAAATCTCCACTTGGAAAACAAAGTAATATATCTACTATGAGAGAGAGAGAGAGAGAGAGAGAGAGAGAGAGAGAGAGAGAGAGAGAGAGAGAGAGAGAGAGAGAGAGAGAGAGAGAGAGAGAGAGAGTATTCCCATGATTCTGAAGATCTCAGACATCATTTAAGGGATTTGGATTGTAACGACGGTTCGCTACTGTTACTACAACTGTTCGCTACTGTTACTACAGTGACTTCAATTTCCTTTTACGCTGCCATCTCTCAAGGCCTCTCAGACTCTAGGAATTTTCAGAGTGATTTTTCCATCAAGTCTCAAGACACCAACAAAATATCTTTAAAATATCCGTTCAAAAATAGAACTTGAATCGATATAGGAAAAATAAATCTCGAATCTATATCCAAATCCTTCCAGAACGTATGAGGCTTAACGCATCTACAACATCTGAATCAACAAAGATAGGTTTACCGATGCCGTCCCATCCCAGTATCTAAGACCTAAGTCCTTGGCCCGACATACCAGTGACATTGCCGATTATATCCAAGGTTTCACTTCGTTATGATAAAACTAATATTGACCAGCAGATGCTGTCAAGAGCAACTATTGAAACAATATCTTCATTTTAGTACTATTTTGATAATCTAATGATTTTAAAATATTGTACAATATGCTGAATTTACCTGTAAAATCTGCATTTGTAAACAGAATTGCCTAACTAACAATAGTTAAAAGTAGGATATGTTAGTCCCTTTATTAAACAGTGAGGATGACTCATTCTGTGCCTGGTGATCTGTACATTAGTGGTCAATATTTATTGATAAGGAATAGAATGCGGGAAAGTTGGCCTTTGTAATCTAACGCCATTTCATTAATGCAACGTCAAAGCAATTCTCCTAAACTTGAATTAAGAACTGCCTCGAACAGTAAAATACTAGCGGCTTTCTACAGATATCAAATATTTCCACTTATTTACGTTTCTATCATTTATTCTGAAGTGGACGAATCTACCTAATTAAATATGTAATCAATTAACAATGTATTTATACACATTAGACTCATTATTCTATTACTGTATAAAAGTCAATAAGTTGAAAGCAAGAGTTCGAGAACTTCGTTTACTTTCTCCTTCTTCCCAGTTAACAAATTTCGTTGAAACTTTACATAAGTTTGACCTAAACTTCGACCAAGCGAAAGAAAATGTGATGGATCGTTTTTATTTGAGACTTTAGGTTGGAAGTGAAAAACAAAGGCACAATCAGACGGTTTAAAGGGCACTCATGAATGGCAAAGGAAAAGGAACAGTAATACTGCCCTATCAAGCAGGACAATGCCCTCGGGATTAACCATATATTATGACCAGTGCCAAAGTCCCTCTCCTCCGAAGCTAGGAACAAGGAGGGCTAGGCAGTGGCTGCTGATGACTGGCAGATAGACCTGTAGGCTCCCCCAACCCCACATCCTTAGCTCACAAGGATGGTGAAGTTAAAGCAACCAACTAACGAATTTGAGCAGGACTCGAACCCCAGTCAGGGACGTTACTACGTAGGCCACCACAAAAGATGAAAAGATTAAAAGTTTCCTCACAAACAAATAGGAAATGTGAATTATTAAACAAATTATTCAAAAACGACCAACAAAGTACAGATGATGAAATCCATACAAAAACTAAGAAAAATCATAATGAATGAGTCACACAAAACGATAACAAATGTAAAAACTTTGACAACCAAAAACAAGAAAAGAGGACGTGCATTTACAGTACTATATTGATGCAGTTCTTCAGAAAAAAAAAATACTGTAATTGAGTAAAAATACCCTCAATCATATTATATATATGTATATGAACATTACGCAAAACCCAAAAAAAGAACATTAGAAATATGAAGATAACATGACCTACGCCAAGTACTTCTGTACATTATTTATTTGTAAAAATATATAAAACATATGCATATATGTATGTATTTTTACACAAACACACACACACACACATATATATATATATATATATATATATATATATATATATATATATATATATATTATATACGTATATATATATATATATATATATATATATATATATATATATATATATATATATATATATATATATATATATATATACACAGTATATACATATATATATATATATATGTGCGTGTGGGATTTTATAAAAATAAAGTGTCATCGATTCAAAAAGTAATTACAATTTAACGTGTTCAATAAGAATATATTCGATGTATAATCAAATTTACCGGCAATTTCTATCAATAAAGTGTCTGAACATATACGGTTTAATAATAACTACTGAATGGCAGAAGGCAAGGTTAACGTATTATTTTAGATTCTTCAATATTCTAAAGAAGAAATATTTGTAAAATAATGCAGCAAAGGCAAAGTTACTAACAAAGCACCACGACGAATACCGACAATTTCAAAAGATATACAAGTTTCTTTCTTTTAAAACTGATATAAAATTCCATTGAAACACAGGAAGAATGATATCTCCGAAAAGCAATTCGTAGTTGAAGTACAGAGTTTCTAATTTTGTCTTCAACTGCTTCATAGAGATGTTTTATGGGTATATAAATGGTCACCGCATGTTTTCTCCTACCCCCTATAATTATAAAGGATATTGAAGGTATTAAAGTTTTGAGTAATTTCAGATACAAGGCAACGACAAGAGACAAGAGACACTATATTTGCACCCCTACCCTAGCAATTGCCCGAGTTCTCTCTCTCTCTCTCTCTCTCTCTCTCTCTCTCTCTCTCTCTCTCTCTCTCAACTGACGCCCAAAAATGCTCAATTAGCAATAGCACCAATAAAAAACAAAACGAAAACTCTATTGAACAACTATTAAAATCGAACGAATATCGAACTGTCTTGAAACATACAAACTTCCATTTTCTGCTTCATATAATTCTGGTTAAGAAAATCCTTTAGCGAAGCCTTTGTTGCTCGATGTCCATGGTTACACAGAATGAGATCTTTTGTTCCACGGATACTGTTCTTTTTTATCTTGTCAATGAGCATTGTTTCTATCCTGGCTTTGTTTCTATCGTGACCCAAAATCCTCTTTGAATCTGACAAGGAGACTCATGGCCTCATGATCACGCCATTCCATTCTGTATAAATCCGGTTACGTATAAAATAAAACATTGACACGAGGAGAATTTCCTTGGTTTCTCTAAATGATTCGTATGCAATGAATAATGAAACTCATTATTGTTGCCTCCACCAAGGAGGTTATAAAATGACCTGCGTTTATCTACTAATTTACTCATGATCTGTTTATCTGTTAGCAGGATTACGTCCAAACTTCTTGCCAGATTTTCCCCAAATTTCAATAACGGACAGGTAGTATGCTCCGAAAGAATTCAATAAACTTTGGAGGTAATCCGGATCCAGATCGCGATTCTCGTTGTTGTTATTATTCAGTAGACTCAATCAAGGCCAAGATATAAAAAAGACAAAAGCTTGGTCCGTAGACTTAAATTAAGACATTCTTCATTGGCTGATTTCTGAAATCTCTGATTGCTCTTGTTACTTGTATCTTTGTTCAAGTAATCATTTCCCACCTAAGTAATAAGAAAAATTTTGTTGAAAAAAAAGAAAAAAAAAAGTACTTTATGAGTCTAGCGGAAAATCCCAAAATAAAAATGTTTAGTTCGAAAAGGGGAACTTTTATTACTGCAATATACTCTGACAAGGAAAATTTGCGGCTTTAATCATAGATACGAAAGGTACATGATTAGAACCAAAACGAAAATGTCACCAAACGTAACTTCACCAGAAGCGGAGGAATAAAAATCGCGGCGGCTTTTAAGATCGAATTTACATAATACAAATTGTATATATACCTTTGTAATTTTATTATTCAAATACGTTTATGAAGAAAATAAATATTGTTTATAAACATGACGATTCAAAATGGAAAACATTTTTATCTGGGACGAAACCTCCAAGATTATTAAAACTACATGGGGTGATAGACTTTTGGTGCAGATGTAATCAAAGACATTGCCTGGATGTATATATCGTCTATCTAAACGCCAGAATATGTATATAATTTCATATATTCTAAATAATCTTATCGATAGAAAATGGGGAGAAACTAGCTTAATCCTAACAAACCAATTCAACAGGATGCACATGAACAAACACTGCTACCCTAAATTAGTAGATTCATCAGGTCAAAATCTAATTACGAAGAGCCTAACACTTGGGGAAAACACTGACGACCTTCGGGTTAGACCCAATTAACCCAACCAAACCCCTTACAACCTGATTTACATTTCGCAACAGGGAAACGAGCTAAAACTATATTCGAATTTCGATACTCTTCCCAGGAGGGAGGGTACTCAGAGCCACGTCCTCCAGTATACTCAAGTCCTCAGCGAGAAAAACTCTTGCATTCTTCCACCAGCAAAGTTAACAATAGAACAATTTCACTCAGCCAGCAAGACTGAATAGAGCGAAAATATTGTTTGGAATATGTTTTACAACCTCTGTCTAATTCTGGTTTTGTAATCAGAATCGACATCAACCTATCTCCATTACAAAAACCTACACAGCGTCTTTATGTACAATTTCGTATCTACCAGGGGACCAACAAAAATATAGTTTGGCAGAGTTAAAGAACAAATCCAAACAAATCTGCATTCAAAATTCACCGATTGAGTAGATCTGAAGGGATTCACGACTGGAAATAAACGATCTACTGATTCTCAACTTGTGTGTATGATGTCAGGGTGTTACCATATCACCATCAGTGTGACAACACCGTTATATCACCTTTAAAAACTCGAGATACTGACGAGATGGATTACTATGGATTAGATTTATAAAATATAGGCCATTAAAACAAATTAAACTATTCAGCGTCGACATAATTTAGTAAAGTTATATTAAGAGCAAAGTACTTCAGATTTTGTTAGTTCAGCTTCTGTGTGGTAGCTCCAATCTTCAGAACCTTCCGAACACAAAAGTTTAACACAGTGAAGTTCTTGTACAGTTAGATGACAACTTACCAAGTTTGGATTGCCCGGGATGATCCAAATCAGGACCTAGTGATTTCCTCCATATGGTAACCTTTGATGGATTAATCTAGTTTTGGCCATATGGCCCACCCATGGAGCGCAGGGGACCACTCAGCGCTAATGTGCAATTGGGGGAAACACCGCATTTGCCCTTATGACTTTACAAGTAAGAGATTGGACATCAGGTTATAAAACAAGCTGCAGAGGAAGCAAAGAAGAAAAGGAAAATGTAGGTGCAACTAGAAACCTCTTTTGGTGGATATTTTACATGATTTCCATGGCTAGAAATCGTTAAATACTCATCAGTGTATGCGACCCGTCATAAATGACGGCTACATATTTAGATAGATATGCATACACACAGATTTAACCCTTACCCAAAACAACATGGCAGTTTGGGCAATTTGAGGAACATTGTCCTTTCCCAGTGGTTGCCGCTCAGCATGAAAAGAAAGAAGTTTTGTTTATATATATATATATATATATATATATATATATATATATATATATATATATATATATATATATATATATATATATATATATATATATACATATATATATGTATATATATAGATATTTACATACATATCCTTTTTGAGTGGGAATACCTTAACGCGGTGAAAGGGTTTGTGTATCGCCATCATCAGCAAAGCTGTAATAGACAGGGCTAACTATACTAGGTTTGTTTGCTCTGAGCAATCAGACTAGTCTCCCACCATCAACAATCTGCAGTGGCCAACGTGGTGATGAGAATGACCAAATCCCAGATATGACTAAAGACATGGCTGAGGCAATTGTCCTGCAGTGGAGAAAAAACGGTTGCATTTGCTGTTGATGTTGTTGTTGTATGTGTATATATACAGTATATATATATATATATATATATATATATATATATACATATACATATATATAGAGGTATGTGTGTGCTAATATAACACTTCATCTGTTGTATATATCATGCCTCCCATCCAAATATACAGTATAAGAATATTAAGTAAGTAAAAAGAAATTGGGAGTCAAACAAGTTAATGATTGTAAAAAGAGAGGAAACAAAAAGTTCCATAAATAACAAAGCCAAATCAAATATAAAAAGAGTAAACATCACAAAACTCCCCCATTGAAATTCTCATTGTAACTGCCGATACTTGACCTTACATTAAGGCGCCGTTCTACCGAAGACAAGTATTACATTTAAAGTAATCTTGACAGATTTACTTGGAACAATCACGCTAAGTATCCGTCAACGATAAAGACCTGCGAAGTCTCCTATTCTTAACGAAAAGAAAAGAAATCGTCTAAAATCCCACGTGTTCACTCATAAAATGGCCTGTTATTATGAAAGACCGTCTTTCAATTTTCATCATCAAACTCTCTCTCAACGATAAAATTATCCCCGCTTTGTTTTTCATCGACACAAACGCTCTCTCTCTCTCTCTCTCTCTCTCTCTCTCTCTCTCTCTCTCTCTCTCTAATAACAAAGATAAAACTATCTCAGCATTGTTTTTCATCAACTCGAATAAGTCTACATCTTTTTTTTAGAGTTAATACCAATTTAAACGCTAGAGGAATAACAAAGTGAAAATACATTTTTTTTTTAATATAGAAATAATGGATGAAAATACGAACGCATCAATGCAACTATTATATTCTTTCCATAAAACTTAGACCTCAAATTTTAAATACAAAATTAAACGAAAATGTCTTGAACTTATACCAGTCAAGGAGAGAGAGAGAGAGAGAGAGAGAGAGAGAGAGAGAGAGAGAGAGAGAGAGAGAGAGAGAGAGAGAGAGAGAGAGAGTTATTTCGATTTGTTTCCCTGATTTTAGATGTCTGCAAAATCCGTAAGGGCTTCAGTGTGTGAACTCATTTCTACCTCTAGATCTCTCCCACCACACGTATTTCCAGCAGTCGTTATCGCTGCATTTTTGAAAGTCTCATTTCTTCAAGAAATTCTCTTTGGTCTTATCTCCACAAATCTTGAGGCTTTAAACTTCAAAAAGGAGAATTATCTTTCGAGGTAAGTTCCCTTACTTCACGCACTGAACACAAATTTAAAGTTATTGGAATAATGTAGAAGAATTTACAGGCGTATCAACCATCAAACAATGTAAGAAAAAAATATAATTACATATTTATCGCTAAATTTGTTGATATCTGCAAGTCTTTCCGCTAAAACCGACATGTGACATCTTATTTCAACCGGATGATAACACATTAGCCATTGATATACTCGAACCTAACAACACACCTCGTTCTCCGGTCATGTATTTTACACACTTCATTCAGGACAGGACCACAAATTCGATTTTTCTGCCCTGACCATTTGCCATCAATCTCGTATACATAAATTAATTCATTGCAATATCATGTTTCAAAAAGCATAATCTGCTCCTTTCCCGGTCTATGGGCCTTCGATTAGAAAAAAAAAAAAACATAAACAATTACTATTGGTAAGATTTCATTCTCTGGCTTCAAAGGTCACAATCTCTGTATGCAAAAAATACACATTACAAAATCGTCAAAATTGTGGTCCCTTTAATCAGAAGGAAAAAGGAAAAAAAACTGAACTATTGCACAATTAAGGACTATAAAAATGGTCCAACGAAATAGTAAGACCTGAATGAACCGCGTTCAGACACTGTTTCCATAGAAATTAAGCGAGAACTAGAAAATCAACATTTTAACTATTTCCATCAGTTTTATTATCAGTTTCACTTCGATATAATAAATGAAAACATGCACTGGTGGAATATGTATTCTATATCGCTTTAACACAATTCATATTATGTATATACATATATATATACATATACTGTATACACACACACACACACATATATATATATATATATATATATATATATATATATACATATATATATACATATATACATATATATATACACACAGTATATATATATATATATATATATATATATATATATATATATATATATATATATATATATATATATATATATAGATATGGGCGTGTGTAAATGTTATTACGCCAAAAAGTTAATTGTCAAAATTAATGATTAATTTCGTTTTATTTTCTATTTAACATTGAATCTCTAGCATTTACTATCGACATGCAACAGTTTCCCCTTAACTAGTCTCACTCGATTGAATGACAATCAGGGACACTTAACACTTAACCTGCAATCAAGGAAAAGTCATTTGAGATATGGAAATGTGCTGACTATAAAGCCTCTTATGTTAACGTTAGATAATACAATTTAATCCTTTCTTTTCACTAACAGACCTCATTCATTACAATAATGCTAAAAACTGTTATTAGAGTTAGTAAAGAAATCTTCCTGAATTAGTGAAGCAGCGATGAAAAAAAAATGGTATTCAAATTCTTTTACCCTTGATTTTTTTATTGGGACTTTGTTCTGTACAGGTTCCTCATTCGGCCCTAGAAAAAACGAAAAAAAAAAAAAAAAAAACCGTTTGCTGCATCCGATTCGAGCGCATAACCCAGATGTTAAACTTGAAATAAATGATTAATTCTTCTCTAACCATCCACTGAAAATTTTCAAGCCAAAATTTAACAAAATGTTCCATAAGACACTGAGGAAATATTACCAGTGATAAGAAAGCCAATAAAAAATATTACGAGCTTTTAAGAGTTTTCTTATTAATCAACAAAGTTGGACTTCAAATCATTTCTTTGCAAGTGGACAACATTCTCAGTCCAGGGATGAAGGAAAAAAATGGTAGATATTGAAAAATCCAAGTTTTAATTTAATTACTAAGACCCCAGCAAGAATTTAAAAAGCAATTTACTACACAAGTCAATCTATTAATACTTAGTTTTGGGTAACAAATTAAATCATTTGACCTCAACGAAGTTATGTCAAGATTACAAACAAGAAGGATTAACACACAAATGACATGACATGACATCAACTTAATCTAATTCACTTTATAATGGTTGACTTTACTCAAGGAATGACTCCTCCAAATCACCTCAGCTAATGAAGAAGGATAAAGCACTTACACTAAAAGGTTACGCGACAGAATATTATTTTTATTCTGAAATATATTTAAGGAAAATCTTTTCATCTTTCGGGCATCAGAAGATTCAAATTTATATAATAGGTTATCTTTCAACTGAATAAGTCTATATTCTGGATGAAGTTGTTCGGGTAATCTATCTCTTAAAAGGGGCAACACCTTAGAATAGACTTGAATATATTTCCATATTCTCACGGAGTGCGTAAAAATAAAGATATCTTTACAGTGAATAGATTAAGATATCTTTACAGTGAATAGATTTTTCCACGGATGATAGGCGCAAACATCAAATTAAAACATGTAGAACAATAATTTATAACATTGACTTCATGCTAACAACTTACAAATAAATAATAAATAAATCAGTATGTATAAATGAAACCTCTGATCTAGTGGTTATGATAAACAAATTTTTTTAGCTCGATTTCCAAGCGATAAAAACCACCAGGATTGTTTCGACAACTCCCATTA
Organism: Palaemon carinicauda; assembly: GCF_036898095.1. Taxonomy (NCBI): domain Eukaryota; kingdom Metazoa; phylum Arthropoda; class Malacostraca; order Decapoda; family Palaemonidae; genus Palaemon; species Palaemon carinicauda. The sequence goes on along the minus strand of NC_090727.1, from coordinate 26,544,836 downwards.
AGTCTCCGTGAATAATATACCTAACAATAAGCCAACTTTAGTAAGTCGCATTCAGGATGGTGAATGGCATAAATCCTATCAAGAAACATTTATTTATATAAAAAAAATCAGCTAAAAAAGAATTCCAAGAATCTTCCGATGTCTATAGAGTATAGACGACCTAAATATTGGCTGAGAATTTAGAAAATTGAAAAACTCTTGATGGTGTAAGCTGCAAATTGACGACTACCCTTCAAAATTATCATCTCCTACTACGCCTATTGACGCAAAAGGCCTCGGTTACATTTCACCAGTCGTCTATGTCTTGAGAACTTTTAATTCAATACTTCTCCATTCATCATCTCCTACGTCACACTTCATAGTCCTCAACCATGTAGGCCTGGGTCTCTCCCAACTCTTCTAGTGTCTTGGGGAGCCCAGATGAACGTTTGGTGAACTAATCTCTATTAGTGAGCGCGAAGAGCATGCCCAAACTATCTCCATCTACCCATCATCATCGTCTCATCCCCATATGGCTCTCGAGTAATCTCTCTTATAGTTTCATTTCTAATCCTGTCCTGCCATCTAACTCCCAATATTCTTCTGAGGGCTTTGTTCTTAAATCTACTAAATCTATTGGAGATTGTTTCATTGTCATACCATGACTCATGTCCTCAGAGTAACACTGATCTCACTAAACTGGTGTAATCTTATTATCATATGTAATTTCAGACAGAACACCACAGGAGTTGCATTGTTTGCTTACCGGAATGCATGAAATATCACACGACGTTGAGCTCAAAATAAATAGAAGACAGACAGATGATGATGACAACGGAGTATGCAATGAAAGATGAAATATCATAGGAAAGAGAAAGGATTAATGAGGTAGAATCATTTAAATGTTTAGGAACTATGATCTCCAATACAGGGTCTTTAGAATTAGAGTTTAGTGAAAGATTTAGAAAGCAAATCAGACAATGGCTATGTTAAGTAAAATTTGGAAACCTTTCAAAATATCAACGCAAAATAATATCAACGCCAAACATATTGAGATATCAAGTAACAATTGGATCTTCTATGGGTTGCTTTAAAGGAATATTACAATGCAGAATAAATATATATGTTAACATCACTCACGACATTATAAAATAAAAAGTAAAATCAGAGATTTCAAACCTCCCCCAATGAAGATTGCCAACATTTTGCCCAATTCTGTGGACCAAGTTTTCCCTTTATCATATGTTGACCGGGAATGAATCTGCGAAATAATAATAACAATGATAAGAATAACGACCTTGATCCAGATCACTTACCAAATCGAATGGGACCTTCCCGAGCATAATACCCATCCGACGTTAAAATTTGATGAAGATCCGGCAGAATGTCTTGACGTAATCTTGCTAAAAGACAAACAGATAAATAAATAAACGCTGGCCAATTTCTAAACCAAATCACAAGGCATTTCATTCTTCTTTTTTCCTTCATCCAATGAAAAAACAACTAAAAATACGAAACACTTCCTTTTCCTTTAGAGATAAACAAGAAAAATTCCAACCAACAAAAAAAAATCCACAACACATTTTGAGAGTCATTCACAAAAGAACCTTTGCTCTCAGCACACGATTTCAGAGATTTAGTAAAGCTGACAGGAAAATACGACCCTTCTACAATCATTTTGGCATTATATATTTTTTCCGTGTTTTGAATATGTATCATCCCTTATCCTTACAGGCTTTCTTTATGTAATCTTTATCAAAATAGGAACATTTAACCGTGTATTTTTCTTTACAATGTCGTAATACTTCTTTAACATTCTTTTCATATATGAATGCTTATATTTGCTAATCAAACCTTAGATTTCTCAGTCGAGTTTTGAGTATATAAGGGCACCGAAAAAAAAAATATAAACAAAACTAAGCAAATAATCTTAAACAATCTACGAGAACTATTGTTATTGAAGGCTTCTTTTGACATCCAGCTAATGTGTATGTGGTAGCTCATTGGAAGTGCTTTTGCCTAGGAATCTGTTGAACTAGAGTTCGAGACCCGCTTAAGTTTGATAGTTTCTATGGGTGTCTTGGAACGTCACCGTCCTTGTGAACAAGGAATGCCATTACCTGGTATTACTTTCATGTAGAGGGGCCTTGGGTGCTGATCACATGTATATATGGTCAGTCTCTCGGGCATTGTCCTGTCCCTTATTCCTCTCAATCATACGAAACCTTTAAAAAACTTTATAGCCACGACTTGAATCAAAATTAATAAGCAATAACATGGCCATGAGCATAGCAAGTACAAAGTTAATAATAATGGAGTCTTATTAATGAATTTCCAGTGAACAACGGAGAACTCCAAGGAAATGTGTTGTCACCTATGCTGTTCATCCTCCTCGTAGATTTTGTAATGCATAGAACAGTCAGCGATGGTGGAGAAGGATTGGACTGGATTGGTGATAGGAATTTAGCAGACACACAGTAGAGTATGCTGTCCTTGTTAGCAGAACACCACAGGATTTGCAATGCTTGCTTACCAGAATGCATGAAATATCACATGAGGCTTGGATGAAGATAAATAGATGAAAGACAGAGATGATGAGAACGGAATATGCAATGGAAGATGAAATATCATTGGAAGGAGAAAGGATTAATGAGGGAGAATCATTCAAGTATTTAGTAACCATGATCTCCAATACAGGATCTTTAGAATTAGAGTTTACTGAAAGAATGAAAAAAGCAAATCAGACAATGGCTAGTTTAAGTAAAATTTGGAAATCAAATCACCAGAAATTACCTATAAAAATCAGACTATATATCAGTTCAGTGAGATCGGTGTTACTCTATTGACATGAGACATGGTAAGACAATGAAACAATCTCAAATAGATTTAGTAGATTTGAGAATAAAGCCCTAAGAAGGATATTGGAAATTAAATAAATGGCAGGACAGGATCAGAAATTAAACTATAAAAGAGATTAATCGAGTGCCATATGTTGATATCATGATGAGGGGTAGATGGAGATGGTTTGGGCATGCTCTTCGCACTCCCCAAGAGAATTTAGTTCAGCAAATGGTCAGTTGGGCTCCACAAGGCACTAGAAGAGTTGGAAGACCCAGGCCTTCATGGCTGAGGACTATGAAGCACAAAGTAGGAGATGATGAATGGAGAAGTATTGAATTAAATGCTCAAGATAGAGACGACTGGCAAAATCTAACCTTGGCCCTTTGCGTCAATAGGTGTAGAAGGAGATGATGATGATGATGATGATTATTATTTTCAGCGAAGCTGAAAGGACGAGCCATTAAAATTTATCGAGAGTTAACTACCCATCCGGCTAGTTAGCAGGGGGTAGGGGGTAGTTACCCCCTTCACTCACACACCTGTGAGGACTTCAAGGGGGACAGGGTCGGAGGGTAAGGTTGTATAAATAGCTAAAGCTTTGTATCGTTAGGAAAAAATACAAATTATTTCTTAATTAGTTATATTTCCCGTAACTGGAATACAAACCTACACTATTTATTAGGGGTGAGTCACCCATTAGGAGGGTGGACGTCCCTGCCAATCTGGCTTTTTGATTAGGTCAGTACCAAAAATAAGTAGACCCTAACACCTAGCTAAACCTTGCTACACAAGATCTGCTGCCTACGCAAGCTGTGTGTTGAGATAAGCAGTGTGACTATCAAGGTAACATTTATTCAAGTCTTTGTAGGAAATAATTGTGGCAACCAAGACTTTCCAAATAACCCCTCGCCAGGGGTTGGGCACATAACAGAATTGACACAATACTAGGTACACAAGGGAGCGTGGTTTACCTGCAGTGGTTGAAGTCGGCTTGTGCAGAGAACCCAGGCTGCTGCTTTCTTCATGAGAGGGGAGGATGAAGAAAAGAAAAGAGTCAGTCACTCCTTTTCATTCAAGCAGACTAAAACAAGGTAACAGTGCCCTCAACTTTCTGCTACTTGTCCAATAAGGAGTTTGAGGTATTCAACCAGCTGTTGTGCAGCCGCCACAGGACCAATAGAGATCGTATTGAGCTCCTGTGAGTCACGTCTTGCAGGTAATGGGCTGTTAAAAGTTGTCTGGTGTTTTCACACCCTTGCTTGTAGAACCTGCATCACAGAGTAATCTCTTTTGAAGGTCAGGGACGTAGCTAAGCCCCTGACATCGTGAGCTCTGGGTCGATGTGTTGGAAGAAGATCTGGATTCAGAGAGTCATAGAGAGAGTTGATAGAGAGAGAAAATAATTAATTGCAGCTCTTCTAGGAGGACACTCCAAAATCAAACCTTTGTTCTCTAGTCTTAGGTAGTTCCATCGCCTTTGTACCATGGTCTTCCAGTGTCTTGGGTTAGAGTTCTTTAGCTTGAGGGTACACTCGAGCACACTGTTCTATCTTATGTCTTATTTCTCTTCCTCTTGCTTTGTTAGTTTTTATAGTTTATAGTGATATCTATTTTAATATTGTTGCTCTTAAAATATTTTATTTTTCCTTGTTTCCTTTCCTCACTGAGCTATTTTCCCTGTTGGAGCCCCTGGGCTTATAGCATCCTGCTTTTCCAACTAGGGTTGTAGCCTAGCAAATAATAATAATAATAATAATAATAATAATAATAATAATAATCTGAATTGTTTTTCTGGTTTCAAACTGATTTGCACGAATCTAGTGCCAAAATCTGCATAACTCAATCGCCGATCTTCTGTTGGTCATGGTCTTACTTTGAAGGAAATAATGACTATGTCTAACACAGAAATTCATTCACGTCAATTTGCTGAATAAGGGTTGCAGTCACCTATCGGAAACGCTCCTTCTGGTGTTCTGCTGGACTAGGGTTCGAGTCCCGATCAAAATTGTCAGTTCCTTTGGTCACTGTAACCTTGCCGTCCTTGTGAGCTAGGGATGGCGGGTTTGGGGGAGCCTATAGGTCTATCTGCTGAGTCATCAGTAGCCATTGCCTGGCCCTCTTTGGTCCTAGCTTGGGTGGAGAGTGGGCTTGGGCACTGATCAGATGTAATATGGTCGGTATCTAGGGCATTGTCCTGCTTGATAGAGCAATGTCACTGTCCCTTGCCTCTGCCCTTCATGACAGGAATTTAAATGTTTTTATGTTGAACAGACTGACCTAAGTCCTTTTATAGTTGATAAATGAAATATCTCTTTTGATTTTGTCACTTTTTTATGTTTTATTTTAATTGTTCGTTATTTCTCATATCGTTTATTTATTTCCTTATTTCCTTTCCTCACAGGACTAAATTTCCCTGTTGGAGCCCTTGGGCTTTTAGAATCCTGCTATTCCAACTAGGGTTGTAGCTTAGGTAATAATAATAATAATAATAATAATAATAATAATAATAATAATAATAATAATAATAATAATAACTAAATCTAGACTTTTTAATATCATGAAAATTCCCTCTAGTTTAGTCAGATCTTACACATCTGAATATCAATAATTGTAATATTTAGTATAATTTTAGTTCATGGTAAAGCCTACACACATTCTAATAATGTTTTGCAATGGATTTAACTTAGACCTACACAGAAATGTTATCATGTTTTCCATGCAAAGTTTCCAATTCTACATTAATGATATCTTTCTACCAAAACATTTTATAGACAGAAGTATATAGATAAAATAGTTCATGTTTCAAATATTTCCCTAAACTGATCTTTTAATATTTCACGATTGTTATTTTCCATAGCTGTCTCTCAGATATCTTATCAGTCTTCACCACAAACCGTCTCAGCTTTAGTCTTTTGTGTTGATAATAGTCCAATGCAATATTTTTGATCGCTTCTTCTATCAAAATCGAGATGAAATTATTTTTAGAGATAAAACCTGAATGGAAATCTTATTCCATAATCAAGCACATTCGTCAACTTCATGTTTTGAATGTGTAACTGAGGAGAAGGAGAGATAACTCGCTAACTTAGGCTCATTGGACTCCATGGAACGATTGGACGATATTTGAACCGATAACGGTTGATGGCGTGTCAATTTTGGCGGTCAAGTTTTACTTATTTGCTAAGCCTGTAAATGACTCATTTTAGTGTGATACCGAATATAAAACACTTCCATATTTTGCATGGTAGTAAAATGATCTTTGTAACTGTGCAGCTGAATCGGTGGAACTTCGAAAGTTCAAACTTGCATCGAATGTTTGTATGTTGAACAGGCGGACCTAAGTTTATAAGTTCATAGTTTATTTATGAAAGATCTATTTTAATGCCGTTACTGATCTTAATATATTCCGAATATCACCTCTCTTGTAGTTTATTCATTTCATTGTGCTATTTTTCCCTGTTGGGTCTTTGAGCTTATAGCTTCCTGGTTTTCCAACTAGGGCTGTAGCTTAGCTAGTAATAATAATATTAAGTGCAGGCTAACGCTTTTAGTCTCTCTCTCTCTCTCTCTCTCTCTCTCTCTCTCTCTCTCTCTGCCGATGATACTAAAGGGCATAAATGTTGCGAACTCAGAAGACGTAGCAGCCTTAAGAGAGGATTTAATGAAGTTAGGAGAATAGCCCCAAAAACGAAAAATGCCTTTCAACTGTAGGAAATGAAAAATCATGTACATAGATCTCGGTATTATCATCACCAAGGATTTGAAGTTCACCAGAGCATAAAAGCTGAAAAGAAAACATAAAAAACACAATAGGTTACATAAAGAGACAATTCAAATACAGACAAAGACACTGTACTACAGCTGTAGCCTACACAGATAAACCATAACGTTATACATTTCAAATTCATCCATGTTATGTGAAAAGGTCAATTTTCAAATTTGTCGTTTTTTTTTTTGCCTCAAAATCGTAAAAACTGATAAAGCTCTTAACTCTTCTTATAGAGGGGCTAAGGAAATTATTTTGGTGTGTTTTCCCAGGTTTTGGGGTCAGAGAATAAAAAAAAAAAAGCATTCTCAACAATGACAACTAATGCATCATGCTGAAATTCAAGATGGCCGCCACTCTGGACACCGTAATTTTGACTTGTCTATGAATCCTCCATGAATGCAGCAAGAGAGATAACATTCGTGTCCTCACCCAGGTTCTTGAGATCACAGCATCCAATAAAGGCAGTCTCAACAAGTCTGTCAGTAAATTTGGGGAAAGTCACCTGAATCAACAACAGAAATGCTTTATTTGAAGGTTAGGACAATCATGAATGAAATACAATAAAAATGTACATGAATGTACAATATACTCATATGATGCAAGACCTCATTGGGAAAATTCACACTGTGTTGCTTTGGACTACAGAAAAAAGTCAACCTATGCAAGGTATAAAGTTTGATGGTCTACTTGGGTACCTCTGGGTCCACATTTAATTAATGGAAAGGTAATTATTGGAAATATCTTGTGATACAAGGGAGGTCCTTGGTCCTTCGACCCTGAAATCTACCATCTTGTTACTTGAAACTTTCTTAGTCCAAGTCGGACCCACCATCATCACTTTCATAGTCATCATCAATATTTCCATCACTTTCATTGTTTTCATCAAGGTTTTCATCCTCAGACATCTCATCATCGTCCATCGTCTCAAGTAGATCAGCCATACCTGTAGGAAGTGCAGTTCCCTTGAACCAGCAGGGATCTAGATTTCCATCCTTCATTATTCAACCATGATCCACAGCTGGATAGCGGACTTCAGGTTTGGGATAATAGGAACGTTTCCATATCGCAACCTGATAGTTCACCACCTGATATGCTCATTTAGACACTCTTGGTGGCTGAAGAGATGAAAGATCAACATTCTTCTTTGATTCCAGCGACTACCCACTGCTTTTTAACTCGAGCATTTGGTATCGAAGCTGGTCAACCCCCTTTATCTTAGTTTTGGCAGATTACATGGTGCAGATGAAATCTTCAAGAGCAAGGAATATTTCATCGGTTACCTCCCATGACTCCCCTAGGCAACTGATGACTTCTTGGTACTTTGGGCATTTCTGTAGAATTAACAGCGGTTTCAACTTGACAATTCCCTTAAAGGCACTGGTCATATCGCATCTACTGAATGCATGCAGACTAAGGAAAGCGGCACAGTAAGTTGGTGTGAACCCTTTCGATAGTTCTGTGACATCTATGAATCGCCTTCTATTCCCAGTGCCAGTATCAAAAAGGAGTTGCACACCTAAGTTTGGAGCATAATACAGAAGTATGAAGAATATGTCACAGTCTGGACTTCGAACCCGAAGAAATTTATATCCTTCATCCTTGGCATAGGGGGAAGGAAGTGAGAAGGGGGGAGGGAAGGAAAGGAAGGGAATGAGAAGGGAGAGGAAAGGAGGGGGAAGGGTTAATTGATTGATTGATTTAAAGTTTTCAGTCATCCTGATATCTGAGGTCATTGACGCCGGTAACATTTAATTTATGTATACAAAAATAAAAAATAAAATAAAATGAAAAATAAAAGAGTATTCAATTAAAATCATAAAAGTTGAATGTCATAAAAGTTAAATATTTTTCAGAAGACCTGCTTCTGAAATAAATCTAAAAATGCCACCTGCATGGTAGGACACATCATTTCCAAGAATCTTGGCAAGGATGAACCTGCCACCCTCACCTCGAGCCTCAAACGAATATCTATTCCTTAAGTTGTAATAATTGGGGCATTCGGTCAACAAATGCGTTACTGTTAGAGGTACTAAACAGTCGTCACAATACGGTTGGTGTTGGCCCTTCAGCATAAACTCATGTGTCAACCGAGTGTGACCAATACGGAGACGACAAAGAGTCGTCTCCCATTTTCGAGGCATCGTATTATACCTCCAAGGAGATATGTCATTTGTTACCTCTCGCATTTTATTCCCATCTAGGCTATCCCATTGCTGTTGCCATTTATTGCAAACCAATTTCTTGATGTCAGGTAAGAAATCATTACAGGGAATGGGATACCTTCTTGGCAGCAACTCGGATGCAGCCTTCTTAGCCAGTGAATCTGCCTTCTCATTCCCAGACACACCTACATGTGCTGGAACCCAACAAAATTGAACTGTTATACCTCTCCGTCCAATAATAAAAAGCCATTCTAAAATCTTTAAAACTAGAGGGTTATTAGAATTAAAAACTTCTATAGCTTAAAGGATACTCCTTGCATCACTAAAAATTGTAAAATTACCCTCCTTCTCCAATGCTATTTTCTCAATAGCGGTTAATATGCCATACAGTTCGGCAGTAAATATGGAAGCGGTCAGAGGAAGTGCACTTCTACAATTAAAACCATTACTATGTACTCCAAATCCAATGCCAGCATCAGATTTGGAGCCATCAGTATAGATAAAAGTTGATCCTCTATGTTCTTTAACATGTTCATTAAAAACAGACCTGGCTTCTAGGTCTGACATATTCTTCTTATCTCCAATAGAATATTTACAAAAAGATATCTCTGGTAACTTCCATGGAGGTGTTGATGATACCTTGAATGGAAGTACCTTATTTCTAATTATATCCAGACTTTTTAATAATCGTTTCACCCGAAAGCCATAAGGTTGAGGAGATTTTGGGTGTAACTCAAAGTATGATGCGTGTCTTACAAGGCTTGCAGTCTGAAAGGCTAGACAGTTAGGGAGTCTTTGCAATCTAAACCAATACCGAATAATGGAAGACATTCGGTAAAGGTCTAGAGGTAACTCTCCAGCATCAACAAGGAGACTTGGGATAGGCGAGGTTTTAAAAGCTCCAGTAGACAATCTAATACCTTCACGATGTATCGAGTCTAATATTTTTAACCGGCTTGGGGTGGCTGAAGAATACATCTCACAACCATAACTAATTTTGAAAAAATCAAGGCCTTGTATAATTTTAAAATAGTATTGCGGTCTGCCCCCCATGATGTATGGGACAATACTTTCAAGATATTCAGAGCTTCAACACATTTAGCTTTTAACGCTTTCAAGTGAGAAACCCATGTAAGCCTACAATCAAATATCAAACCTAAAAATTTAGCTTCTCTTGCACATGGTATCCGTTGACCTTTAATGTATATATCCGGGTCTGGATGTACTCCCCGGATACGGCAAAAATGGACAATGGTAGTTTTACTTGACGAGAACTTAAATCCATTCATGTCAGCCCACTGGATAAATTTTATCAATAGAGAGTTGGATTTTTCTCTCAACCATTGCCATTCTAGTGCCAGCAAATGATATTGAGAGATCATCCACAAATAATGTTGAGAGAACATCCTGGGAATGGCTGAGGATATCCCATTAATTGCTAGTGCAAAAAGGGGTTACACTCAGCACACTACCCTGAGGAACTCCTTCCTGGCACTTTACTCTCTGATAGAGTTTCCCCACTCTCACTTGAAAAACTCTACGTGAAAGAAATGCCTGAATAAATAGTGGCAGCTCTCCTCTCAATCCGATTTCATGAATGGTTTTAAGTATACCATATCTCCATGTGGTATCATATGCCTTTTCAAGGTAAAAAAATACTGTCACATGGTGCTGTTTGGAAGCAAAGGCTTCACAAATAGAAGACTCAAGTCGTATTAACACATCAGTTGTTGAGTGCATTTTTCTGAATCCACATTGAATGGGTGATAAAATACCCTTCTTTTCAAGGGTACCACATCAGCCTTGCATTGACCATCTTCTCCATGATTTTTACATAAACACGAAGTCAATGCAATAGGTCGATAGCTTGCTGCTAAAAACTTGTCCTTACCAGGTTTTAAAAAGGCTAAAATAATGGCTAGTTCCCAAACACTTGGGTAACCTATGATCATGCCATATTCTATTAATAATACTTAAAATAAATAACTTTGTATTAAAATGTACGTTTAACCATTGCATATGGAATTCCATCGGGTCCAGGAGCTGTATCGTTGCAAGTAGCGAGTGGGGAATCAAGTTCTCTTTCAGTAAAAGGAGAATTATACGATTCTTCCCTTCCTGTTGCAAAATTTAAAATTTTCTTTTCTTCAATGCTCCTGTACTGGTGACCAGGAGCTGCTACACTCTTGCACGATACATTTGAAAAATGGTCAGCCAGGGCATTACTAACTTCACTTCCTTTAGTCACAAACTGACCATTCACTTTCAACACTGGTGGTGGGTTCGGGGTAAATTTGCCTGCAATTTTTTTCATTTTCCTCCAGAAGATGGTGGTGTTCTACTATTAATGGAGGAAACAAAAGCCACCCAAGATTGGCGTCTAGCTTCTTTCATGGCACGACGGAACTGTGCTCTACACTTTTTGTATGATATCAAATTTTCATCAGTACGGCGTCTACGCAATCTAGTCAGAGATTTTCTGGTGGCTCTCTGCAAGGCTGTTAATTCTGAGGACCACCACGGGACTGGTCGTCTTTTGAAGAGTCCTGTGTTTTGGGAATCGAATTGATTCCTGCTGTATGAAAAGTTCCATTCAGTAGGTCTATGGCTTCATCAATACTTTCAAACTGTTCTGCTCTCCTTCGATTTCACTTAGCTCAGAAAATTTAACCCAGTCTGCCTTGTCTAGATTCCAACGTGGCGATCTTTGCAAAGGCGGACCCTTGTTGGTGTTTATAATGATTGGTGCATGATCACTAGTATGCCAATCATCTAATGTCCTCCAATCAAAATCAGAAGGCAGTTAGAGCTTGCAATTGAAAGATCAATGCATGACAAAGTACCTGTCTTAACATGGAAGTGCGTGGGCTCTCCTGTATTAAGGAGCCCCACATCCTCATTCTCCACAATTGATGAGATAATATTGCCCCTTGTGTTGGCCAAAACATCACCCCATAAAGGATGTCTACCATTCATATCTCCCAGTAAGAGAAAAGGTTGAGGGAGTTGTAGAATGACTTCTGCTAAATCATCATATGAAATATTATCATTTGGAGGTAAGTAGAGAGCATACTGTATATTTTCTCCCTATATCAATGTGTACAACAACTGCCTGCAGGGTTGTACGTATAGACATGGGTATTTGGGGAACATCTCGACGAATGTACATGAGACTTCCGCCATGGCTCCCTGCTTGTTGATTATATGGTGTTTCTATAGCTAACATACTCTCGAGGACTAGGAGTGTTAGAATCAAGCATACTTTCCTGTAGACATACAATTATGGGGGAATGCTCATGAATTAGGAGCTTAAGTTCTTCATATTTCGCCCTCAAACCCTGACAGTTCCATTGCAAAATGGAGGAGAAAACTATGGATTATTTCTGGAAGACATCTTGGATTAGGTCTTCCCATTAGCAGTTTTTAATTTAACATTATTACCAGTAGGTTTCTTCAGAGGTGGTCTTGTTATGTTGGGTTTTTACATTTGTGTTTTTCTTTGTATTCTTTTTATCTATTTGTTGAGGTGGATGGTGGACCTCAACTTGAATTTCTGATTTATTCAGTTCATCTTCTGGTTCATTATAAACATCAACAGACAAAACATCAAATTTATTTGATGTCATAACCTTAACGTTTCTAATGGAGGGTGGAGAGAGAGATGGAGGTCTCCCCTCTTTTACGATTAATAGATGGTGGGAATCGAGGTTTTTGCACCTTTCCCACAACAGGTGCATTAGGTAAGTTAGTCTTAAGTGGAACCTCCATCAGATCAGGCAAGGACATGGCCTGAGAGAGGTTTGTATTATATCTTTTGCAATGGCGGCTGAAGGCTGTACAGCAATGGGCAATGACCTAGTGTTAATACACCGTGGTAAAGCCTCAGGAGGTAATATGGTTACCTCGTTATTTGACATTTTGTCAGATAGAATACTTTTTTTGAGCTATTGGCAGTGCTAGGTTGGTTTGATTTTAATGCCTTAGCATATGTATTTGATTTATTTAATAGTCTTTTGGCATGGTCACACTTATGTGTTCTAAGTTTGATTTGTTGAGGGCAGCTTCCTCCAACTTATATAGCTCGCAGCTCTTGTCTGTGGATTTGTGATTCGAGCTGCAATTTAAACACCTGGCTCAAGTGCACACTCTCCATGGTAAGATTTGGAGCAAATACCACAAATCTCCTCATTTTTGCAATCTTTGGACGGGTGCCCAAATTTAAAACAATTAAAGGATTGCAATGGCTTCTGCTTGAAGGGTCTTACTTTAATCCTTTCGTTCTCGATAATAATATGAAAAGGTACATCAGCATCCTGGAAACGTAAGGATTATCATTGATGTACCTGGGACTTTATGAACTTCATACATTTAATGGGCACATGGCCAGTATCTCCTCCTCTGTAAAATCATATAGATCTCTGTTAAAAACTACGCCCCTTCCGTAGCTAAAAATTTAGGTGGGGTTTGACATCTAACTTAATGTCATCATTACTTATTTTCATATTGGACAATATTACAGACTGTGTACTGGATTTGGCATGGATAAGGAAACTATTTTTTCCAAAACGATATATATCGCTGGTGCAATAGTTCCTACTTTTTCTGAATCAATTTGCATATTTTGAAATAATTCCCTGTAACCCCCTTTGATTCAGCTATAAGCCACATCGGTGGTTTTGTATTTCTCTGGGAGGGCATAACCAAATCTGCGTCTTTTTCCAACCAATCGGCAGGCCTGTACACATCCAAATCTTTTGGTACCTTATCGCAGAGAGCAGCCGCGAAATCAAGTTATTAATTGTAATATTATTCAAGTTACTTATTGGCACTAATGCTTCGTCATAACTACTATAAGATATCCATGAATCCCAAGTTTCAGCTTCAAGTTTCATCCTTATTTCTTTTATGCATCCATAGCATTCAAATGCTTTACATAGATCATCATAATTTGTCTCTATTGAAATTTGTGTAACATGGAAGATTCGAAGTTTCCTCGTGTTACCCAAATTACTCGATTTAGAAATATCAGTAGAATGGTCCTTTCCCGTTCCGAGGTCATCAACAGAGCTTTCCCTTATCACATTAGCAGAGGTCGTCAACAGTGACGGGGGAGAGTCAGCGTATCCAGGGGATGGGGGTTCGTTCCTTAAAGAATCCATTGGACGAAAGAGAGAGAAAAGGGTTAGTTTGATGTACCTCTCGAGAATGTTAGGCCATCACACGTCGGAAAGGAATTTGCACTCTCCACTATCGGCACAATGAGAGTATACTTCCCAGATGGTCCACTCCATACCCTACCCGAAGGATAGCATCAAAACAGATATAGAGGCACAGGTGTAAGCTGAACCCGCCTGTTAGGACTGAGACCAAGAAATTATGGAATCATCCTCCCCATATCTATAATGACGGGCTTTCCGGCCAAAAGCCGAGAGTCCTACCCCAAGTATTGGATCTCCCTGGATTCCGAAGACCCAACACTTGAGAATAGTTCCGCCAAAAAGGTCCAAACCATCTTCGGGATGGCTGAAATCATCCAATACTCTCACATATAGCTTTGAATGCAAACACCTCCCAACCGTGATACCTCCTCCACTCATCAAAGCAGGCAGCAATAAAGGATGTATGAACATCCCCGCCGGGCTACAATGGATGTAAAAACATCCAAGCCATAGGAGAAAAAAAAAAAATAATAAATATATGTGTACATAATATATACACACATATAATGAGGGAAATATTTCCCATACAGTTTGGAAAGCAAGACTAAAGAAAGTTTATGAAATTAGGATAATGTCGAAGTAATATTGAGAAAAAGAAAAAGGTGAAAGAGAGAAATTTAGATTCGAACTGGGGGAGCAATTTCCCCAAGTTCGAGAGCCCTCTTGCCCGTCACCAAGTTTCAGCACGGGAATGAAATGCCGTGCTGAAGCTCAATGACTTCATCAAGGCATTCTCTCATTAAGAGGGAGAGGGGGGGAAGGAAAGTGAGAATGAAGAGAAAAGGAGGGAGAAGGGAGTGGGAAAGGAGGAAGGAAAGGAGGGGAAGGGAGTGAGAAGGGGGGAAAGGCGGGGGAAGGGAGTGGGAAGGGGGAAAGAAAGGGAAGGAAGTGGAAAGGAGGGAGGAAATGAGGGGGAAGGGAGTGA
>NC_090727.1:26467441-26517441 GCF_036898095.1 Palaemon carinicauda | reverse complement strand
TCTGGAAACACTCATAATTATATATAGTTTTTGTCAATTTGCCTTATATTTGAACTACCGATTCATCCCTAATTGCTTTATGGCTTTTTTTCTGGAAAGTCATAATTATATTCGATATTATTTTTCACATCATTTTCAGTGTATTCGTTTTTATTATATTCGATAGTTATTTACACAACAGTTTTAGAGCATAAATATATGAGATATTGATTTTGGTGTTGTTGCTGTTCTTGAAATTATCTTATTTTAGTTGTTAGTTGCTTATCATATAATTTCCTTATTTCCTTTCCTAACTGGGTTATTTTTTCTGCTGGAGCCCTTGGGCTTATAGCACTCTGCTTTCCACCTAGGGTTGTAGCTTAGCAAGTAATAATATATATATATATATATATATATATATATATATATATATATATATATATATATATATATATATATATATATAAAAAAAACACACGTGTAAACAAAGGCTCGTCTTATAAAAGAACCACTCATCTAAATATAGATGAATGAAAGCGCTTCCAGGAAAGGTAACGTTTTCAAAATACTCTTACTTGGAACATGTTATGCAACTCCTCTCCAACTTTCGACGGAAACAAAGAAATTAAAAAGAGGTAAAAGATGAAAGGCCAAAAATTAACATATCCGCAAACAAGTAACAAAAGTTCTTTGTTTTTTTCCAAGGCTTATTGTGACATCACACTTGAGCAAAGATTCATAACAAACATTAAATACAAAATTCATCAAAAAACACATCGTAAACATTCTTCTTCTTCTTTGTCTACATCTTTTCCCACTTCTATGTGGGGTCAATGTTTCTGGTCAGCGTTCTCCATCTACCTCTGTCCCACATTTCATCCCCGGTCAATCCCTTTGATCGAAGGTCATCCTTGATACAGTCCATCCACCTTCGCTTTGGTCTCCCTCTTCTTCTCGTTCCCTGTACCTCCATTTCCATCACTCTCCTCCCAATATACTGTCCATTTCTTCTCATGACAAGACCATACCACCTCAGTCTACTTTCTTGGATCTCATTTGATAGTTCTCTAACTCCTGTGGTACCCGGGTAAATGGGGAGGGTTGGCGGCAGGAAAGGCATCCGGCCATGAAATATTAGCCAAAACAACTATGGTCATTGAGTATAATCAGAATGAAATTAACACATCGTAAACATTGCTTTTAAATATCTTCGGCACTCGTTTCTAAACAAGGGCGGTTTTTAGAAGCTTATAATAACAAGTTTCAAATCTATGTTCTTTTAAGTATATCAAAGAACTAATTGTTATCATAGACAAATATGGACAAATACCATTATTTCCTGAACAACTCAATAACCAAGAAAATGCGTTTATACCAAACCTATTCAAGATTTCCCGGTAAATAATACCACGAGAGAGAGAGAGAGAGAGAGAGAGAGAGAGAGAGAAGAAAATGTGCCAGATATGTGCTATGCAATAATTGAATTACAATTATATTTTCATTGAGCGGACTATAAATCGCCTAAGAAAAATACACTTCCGTATGCGTTCCTCTATTCCTACTAAAAATGAGTAAACGGTAAAACATCTTTAAATCAATCTTAATTTCAAAATTTATAAATCTTAAATATAACAAGCCTTCCGAGAATATGTTTATAACAATAGTAGTCCCAATACGCTCTACATCAAACCATTGTTCTCTAGTCTTGGGTAGTGCGTTTAGCCTCCATACCATGGTATCCACTGTTCTCTTACATGAAGATACACTCAACCACACTATTCTATCCTTACTTCTCTTCCAGTTTTTTTTTAAGTTTATATATGAAAGATTTATTCTGATGTTATTGTTCATAAAGTATTTCATTTTAATTGTTAATTATTTTTGTAGTTTATTTATTTCCTCATTTCCTTTCCTCACTGGGTTATTTTCCCTGTTGGAGCCCTTAGGCTTATAGCTTCCTGATTTACAAACTACTGTTATAGCTTAACAAGAAGTAGTAGTAGTAATGAAATTTATGTAATACAAATGTGACATTTCTATCACTTACAATTATTGTAAAAATAAAACTTGGGATCATGGTTAAATCTAACCTTACAAAAAATTATAGAAAAATCTATCTATGAATTCCTGAAAAAAAAAAGGAATTTATATTCATAATTTCACGCTTTGGCAAAGTGCAGGTATTTACATGAAAAGGAAACTGTGAGTGACATACCACAGTTTTTGATTGTCTACCTTGATTAAAAGTTTGCCTAAATTCACTTCCACGTTGTAGGAGGAATTCCGATGACAAGGTAAGAGCAACACATACATAGACTCACAGACAACCTCGCTTCATACAAAGGCACATTTCTACCTATGTACCAAGTCTGATGGAAATCCCCACATTTCTACCTATGTACCAAGTCTGATGGAAATCCCCACATTTCTACCTATGTACCAAGTCTGACGGAAATCCCCACATTTCTACCTATGTACCAAGTCTGACGGAAATCCCCACATTTCTACCTATGTACCAAGTCTGACGGATATCCCCACATTTCTACCTATGTACCAAGTCTGACGGAAATCCCCACATTTCTACCTATGTACCAAGTCTGACGGAAATCCCCACATTTCTACCTATGTACCAAGTCTGACGGAAATCCCCACATTTCTACCTATGTACCAAGTCTGACGGAAATCCCCACATTTCTACCTATGTACCAAGTCTGATGGAAATCCCCAAGTCTGACGGAAATCCCCACATTTCTACCTATGTACCAAGTCTGACTGAAATCCCCACATTTCTACCTATGTACCAAGTCTGATGGAAATCCCCACATTTCTAACTATGTACCAAGTCTGACGGAAATCCCCACATTTCTACCTATGTACCAAGTCTGACGGATATCCCCACATTTCTACCTATGTACCAAGTCTGATGGAAATCCCCAAGTCTGACGGAAATCCCCACATTTCTACCTATGTACCAAGTCTGATGGAAATCCCCACATTTCTACCTATGTACCAAGTCTGACGGAAATCCCCACATTTCTACCTATGTACCAAGTCTGACGGAAATCCCCACATTTCTACCTATGTACCAAGTCTGATGGAAATCCCCAAGTCTGATGGAAATCCCCACATTTCTACCTATGTACCAAGTCTGACGGAAATCCCCACATTTCTACCTATGTACCAAGTCTGATGGAAATCCCCACATTTCTAACTATGTACCAAGTCTGACGGAAATCCCCACATTTCTACCTATGTACCAAGTCTGACGGATATCCCCACATTTCTACCTATGTACCAAGTCTGACGGAAATCCCCACATTTCTACCTATGTACCAAGTCTGACGGAAATCCCCACATTTCTACCTATGTACCAAGTCTGATGGAAATCCCCAAGTCTGACGGAAATCCCCACATTTCTACCTATGTACCAAGTCTGACTGAAATCCCCACATTTCTACCTATGTACCAAGTCTGATGGAAATCCCCACATTTCTAACTATGTACCAAGTCTGACGGAAATCCCCACATTTCTACCTATGTACCAAGTCTGACGGATATCCCCACATTTCTACCTATGTACCAAGTCTGATGGAAATCCCCAAGTCTGACGGAAATCCCCACATTTCTACCTATGTACCAAGTCTGATGGAAATCCCCACATTTCTACCTATGTACCAAGTCTGACGGAAATCCCCACATTTCTACCTATGTACCAAGTCTGACGGAAATCCCCACATTTCTACCTATGTACCAAGTCTGATGGAAATCCCCAAGTCTGACGGAAATCCCCACATTTCTACCTATGTACCAAGTCTGACTGAAATCCCCACATTTCTACCTATGTACCAAGTCTGATGGAAATCCCCACATTTCTAACTATGTACCAAGTCTGATGGAAATCCCCACATTTCTACCTATGTACAAAGTTTGATTGAAATCCCCACATTTCTACCTATGTACAAAGTTTGATTGAAATCCCCGTATAAAAGGAGTTGCTATGGCAAAGTTAATGTAACAGAGGGACAGCCGGGTAGACAGATATATGGATGAAGGTTTATCATTGTACAAAGATTGATGGAAATCCATTTAGCAGTATAGTGGCATATGGGCAATCAGCCTTTCAGGCATATTATTATTATCATTACTAGCCAAGCTACAACCCTAGTTGGAAAAGATATATACTGTAAGCCCAAGGGCTCCAACAGGGAAAAAATAGCCCAGTGAGGAAAGGAAATAAGGAAATAAACAAACAATATAAGAAATAATGAAAAATCAAATATTCTTAAAACATCAACATTAAAACAGATAATTCTTATATAATTATAAAAATACTTATATCAGCCTGTTCAACATAAAAACATTTTCTGCAACTTTGAACTTTTGAAGTTCTACTGATTCAACTACCCGATTAGGAAGATCATTCCACAACTTGGTCACAGCTGGAAAAAAACTTCTAGAATACTGTGTAGTATTGAACATCTGTTAATCATGGTCTACCTTTGTAAATGTTGTGGTCTGATTGGTAACGTCTCTGCCTGGTGATCGCCTGACGGGGGCTCGAGTCCCGCTCAGACTCGTTAGTTCCTTTAGTGTTTGCAACCATACCACTCCTGTGAGTTAAGGATGGGGGGTTTGGGGGAGCCTATAGGTCTATCTGCTGAGTCATAAGCAGCCATTGCCTGGCCCTCCCTGGTCCTAACTTAGGTGGAGGGGGGGGGGTGGGCGCTGATCATAGGATATATGGTCAGTCTCTAGGGCAATGTCCTGCTTGCTAGGGCAATGTCTCTGTCCCCTGCCTCTGCCATTAATGAGCGCCCTTTAAACCTTGAAATTGACGGAAATACATAATGCTGACAAACAGTAAACCAAACAAAGCCGATAGACTTGAATTCTGAAAAGGACCGACATTTCCTACTTAGCAGTAGAACACAACAGCATAACTTGAATATTAAAGAGGGGAACACAGCCAGGCCCAATGATGTACTTATAGTTTCTGCATGCTTTCGTAAGCCAACAGACATCGTTACTTCTTGCTAATTAGAGAAGTCAAACTTTACAAAGTTAACAAAAACTTTACTTCATCAGCTACACCATGAACACAAAGAGACTAATTTATTAGAGGCTTAATCTCTTGTAATGGAGAAAATATTTTCTGGATACACGATGTATTATTGTAAAACATAAGCCGAGTAGCTGTAGCTATGGTAAGCCGCTCTTCTAGGAGAAGGACACTCCAAAATCAAACCATTGTTCTCTAGTCTTGGATAGTGTCATAGCCTCTGTACCATGGCCTTCCACTGTCTTGGGTTAGAGTTCTCTTGCTTGAGGGTACACTCGGGCACATTATTCTATCTAATTTCTCTTCCTCTTGTCTTGATAAAGTTTATATAGTTTATATAAGTTATTTATTTCAATGTTACTCTTCTTGAAATGTTTTATTTTTTCTTTTTTCCTTTCCTCACTGGGCTATTTTCCCTGTTGGAGCCCTGGGCTTATAGCACCCTGCTTTTCCAACTAGGGTTGTAGCTTAGCAAGTAATAATAATAATAATAATAATAATAATAATAATAATAATAATAACAGAACCGCCGTGACAAAAAATTAGATATTAACAAAATAACTACAATAATTTTAGATGGCTAAAAGCATTTTAACATCTTTTTGTCACATAACAAAAATAGAACGTCGGAAAATTCCTTTCACATCATTCATAACAAATACATCTTTCTTAACATCGACTGTCTCTGTTTTCTAGAAATCAAAGGTAATAACATTATCATACAATGTTTCTATCTTTCCCGGTGACAAATTGTAACAGTCTTACATACTCTTACACATAAACAAAAAATGAAATGAGGGATTTTAAAAATTTTATACGGCATACCACACACACACACACACACACACATATATATATATATATATATATATATATATATATATATATATATCTATATATATATATATATATATATATATATATATATATATATATATAGATATAGATATATATATATATATATATATATATATATATATATATATATATATATATATATATGTGTGTGTGTGTGTGTACACACATATCCACTGTATACATATGTGTGCGAGTGTGTTGGGTTTGAATGTACAAATAAATACACATTATACACAAATACGTACACATACACACCCATAATTATATATATATATATATATATATATATATATATATATATATATATATATATATATATATAAAGAGAGAGAGAGAGAGAGAGAGAGAGAGAGAGAGAGAGAGAGAGAGAGAGAGAGAGAGAGAGAGAGAGAGATGCAAATGTAACTAAGTAATCAACCTCTAAATGTACTTGGCCCTGTTGCTAACCCGAGGGCATGTATTATAGGAGGCAATTGTCCTTTGCAGGGGGTTTCGATAAAACCCGACGGCGACAGAGACCCTCATTTGGTATCAAAGAAACTGAACCCTGTAAAGAACCCCGTAAAAGGGTAATAATACCAACAATGCCAGGGAATACGAAAAAAAAAAAAAATAAAGCAAATCCTTCAAAGAGTCTTCATGGAAAATTATATTCTATAACGCTAAGAGGGAAATAAAACACAAAGGAATAAAGCAAATCCTTCAAAGAGTCTTCATAGAAAACTATATTTTTTTTAACCATAAGAGAAATAAAATATGTAGGAAGGATTAAAGCAATTCTTCAAATAGTCTTCATAGAAAACTTTATTTTCCTACCCTAAGAGAGAATTAAAATACATGCAATGGAATAAAGCAAATCCTCCAAATAGTCTTCATAGAAAACTATATTTTTTTTAACCATAAGAGAAATAAAATATGTACGAAGGAATAAAGCTATTCTCCAAATGGTCTGGAATGGGATTCTGCATGATCTTTTGTGCTTGAATTGGTCACAATTATATAATAGTGTAGATCCTGTTGTCCCTTTGAATGAGAATCTAGTCAACATAATTAATAGGCGTATCCCTTCTCGTGTGCTAAGGTACCGAGTGAAGGACAAACCGTGGTTCAATGATGATTGTAGACGTGCTTATTTGGAGAAGCAGGAGGCCTATCACCTTTGGAAGGGTAATAGATCAGATTTGACCTGGAACAACTATACTCAGCTTCGAGCTTTTGCTCAGAGAGTTTATGCCTCCACTGAAAAGGAGTACAATTTAACCATAAAAGAAACACTTTCTGGTACAACTCAGGAACATAAATGGTGGTCTACCCTTAAATCTGTACTCTTTGGTGTAGATGCAACAGTTCCTCCTTTACTTAAACCAGATGGCTCAGTCACTCACTGTCCAAAGGAAAAGGCAACCCTTTTGGCTGATGTTTTTGACAGTAAACAGAGTAATGAAAAACTTGAACTTCCTCATTCCTGTTTTCCTGAGGCTAAACTAACTAGTTTAGCTTTTCGATCTCGTGAGATTAAAACTCTGTTGGTGGACCTTGATGCTTATGGAGGTGTAGACCTAAATGGTATTTTTCCTTTGTTTTTTATAAAGACAGCAGATTTCTTAGCTCCAAAGTTATCTGTTATTTTGCGCAAGTTAGCAAGAAGAGGAGCTTTAACACTTGTTGGAGAATTGGTAATGTTACTCCTCTATGTAAATGTGTTTGTGGTAGCTCAAGTCACACTGATTACCGCCCAATTTCCATAACTCCCATATTATCTAAAGTTTTTGAACGTCTTCTGGCAAAACGTCTTAATAGGTTTGCTGAAGATAACCATCTACTCCCTAGTTTGCAATTTGGTTTTCGTAAAGGCCTTGGAGCATGTGATGCCCTTCTTACAATCTCCAATGCTGTACAGAAATCCCTCAATTGTGGTCAGGAAGTTCGTATGATTAGCCTTGATTTTAGTGCTGCCTTTGACCGTGTTAATCATGAGGCCCTTGTTTTCAAACTGAAACAGTTGGGAGTGGGTGGGTCGTTTCTTAGCATTATTATTGGTTTTTTAAGCAATAGATCTCAAAGAGTTGTTGTTGATGGGCACCATAGTGATTATAGGAATGTGATATCCGGTGTTCCACAGGGTAGTGTTCTTGGCCCATTACTTTTCATACTATATACACATGACATGTGGTTTGGCCAAGAAAACAAGCTTGTTGCATATGCAGATGATGCTACTCTCTTTGCATCAATTCCATCCCCTGAATGTATATCTGGGGTTGGTGAATCCCTTAATAGAGATTTAGCTAGAATTAGTGCATGGTGCAAATTATGGGGTATGAAGTTGAATCCTAACAAAACTCAAAGTATGATTGTAAGTAGGTCAAGGACGGTGGCTCCTCAACATCCGGATCTCAGTATTGATAATGTTTCTTTAAATCTGCATGACTCTTTCAAAATTTTAGGTGTGATTCTCGGCAGCAAATTTACTTTTGAGAAACATATAAGGTCTGTGTCTTCTTCAATTGCACAAAAAATAGGCTTATTGAGAAAGTCTTTCAAGATTTTAAGTGATCAATCTATTCTAAAGAAGTGTTTTCATTCTTTCACTCTACCTTGTTTTGAGTATTGTTCTCCTGTCTGGTCTTCAGCTACTGATTCTCATCTTAATTTGTTGGACAGAAACTTACGGTCTATTAAATTTCTTATTCCTGATCTAGATATTAATCTCCGGCACCGTCGTTCAATTAGTTCATTATGCATGTTGCATAAGATTTTTCATAACTCTGACCATCCTTTACATTCAGATCTCCCTGGACAATTCTATCCTGTTCGTAATACTAGGCAGGCAGTTAATTCTAATAGCCAGGCCTTCTCCATCATGAGGCTCAATACTACGCAGTACTCTTGAAGTTTTATTCCAGCTGTTACCAAGTTGTGGAATGATCTTCCTAATCGGATAGTTGAATCAGTAGAACTTCAAAAGTTCAAAGTTGGAGCAAATGCTTTTGTTGACCAGGCGGACATGAGTCTTTTTATAGTTTATTTATGACATATTTGTTTTTGATGTTGTTTATAGTTTATATGTGACATGTCTGTTTTGACGTTGTTACTTTTTTTAGAACGATTTATTGTTAATTTCTTCTCTTCATTTATTTATTTCCTTATTTCCTTTCCTCACTGGGCTATTTTTCCCTGTTGGAGCCTCTGGGCTTATAGCATCTTGCTTTTCCAACTAGGGTTGTAGCTTGGATAGTAATAATAATAATAATAATAATAATAATAATAATAGAAAACTATATTTTTCAACCCTAAGAGAGAAATAAAATACATGCAATGGAATGAAACAAATCCTTCAAAATAGTCTTCATAGAAAACTATATTTTTCTACCCTATGAGAGAAATAAAATATATACGAAGGAATAAATCAATTCTTCAAATAGTCTTCATAGAAAACTATATTTTTCAACCCTAAGAAAGCAATAAAATATATACGAAGGAATAAAGCGATTCTTCAAATGGTCTTCATAAAAAAAACTACTTTTCAACCGTGAGAGAAATAAAATATATATGAAGGAACAAAGCCATTCTTCAGTGTTCATTGAAAACTATATTTTTGAAACCGAAGAAAGAGAAATACGAATATCTAGAGAAATGCTTTTAATAAAAGATTAATTTTAATATGAAGCAGCTCTTTCGTAACTGGTTAATACCGTGGTTACGCATTCGCCTAGCATTCGCATGGCAGCAGATCGATCCCCGGGGCTGTGAGCTTAAGCTTTTTACTGGGAAAGCCAGTAAACGGTTGACGTTTTGGTGAGCATCTTTGCTTAGGACACTGCAATAAAAACCAGGCACCTTTACCTTTATTGTGAATCCGAGATATTTGGGTCATTGTTATCATTTGAGTAATTAGATATTACTGAACATATCTTGTGTCCATAGACTTTGTGCTGTAAACGCAACGCGTTTTAAGTATACGAATGGTAAAGAAGTGGATAGCAAGGAGTTTAATGTACTGTACAGTAGTGAACTGTACTATTCTCTCTCTCTCTCTCTCTCTCTCTCTCTCTCTCTCTCTCTCTCTCTCTCTCTCTCTGACTTCACTGACAAATCCAGTGCAATATCCTCCCCCCAAAAATTCTAGAAGAATCACTCTGCCTCCATGTAGCAAGGACTAATTCCAAGCACACCCCCTTGTAAGACCTAACCGTCTCTGTCCCAACATCTGGCGAAATGATGACGGCCTGCAACATGGAATAAACCTCTTTTACCAGCATTTCTACCCCCACTCTACTACAATTTCCCCCCCCCCCCCCGGGACGGGATGGGGTGGAGGGTCTCGGCGCCTACTCCAGATGGCGAAGTAACCCGCGCCATCTCCGTATAAGCGCCATCTTTGACTTTATATATTATCACGTCGTATCTCTAAGCCTAATAACATTACTCCGGAGGTATCAACTTCTTCGCAATGACATGACGTATGCAGTATGCAGTCTTCCCTCAGTGGCGTGGATGCAATAAAGGGCCGTGGAAGGATTGGCCCGGTAAAAGGAACGCCGAGAGAAGCGGTGGGCGAAAGACAAGACAATTTTGGTGTTAAGTTAATTAGCTTGGAATTAAAAGCTTTTCTCGCTAATCGTTATTAATAACATGTAATTTCATCATTGTAATTTTTCGAGAAACGTTCGGAGGATTTTATATCAGCACATAAACTCACAATATAAATGAAAACATATAAAATAATAAGATCCGGGTGGATGAGCACACGAATAATCATGAAATAGCCATAAATATTTCAAAATCTCTCTCTCTCTCTCATCCAGTGTTTATCAATTATTCATTCTCTCTATACCTCCCCCTTTGTCCTCCAGATAAAAATGAAGAAATATATATATAATAGATCAACTCCAAAATTTATGCTTCCATGACATTGAAAGCTTTTACTTAGTAAACGCGATATGCTTTTCAGCTGGATGGGAAGGGGGGGGGGGGGGAGAAATTTTCCTGAGATTCCAATCTGGCGAGAGAAATATGGTTGGCAGAGAGATAAGGCCAAACATAAGATTCCTATGAGGGCGAATCCTCTGGGTCTGAAACGCGCAATGATATTCATGCAAAGGTTGCCTTTCCATCTGCCGAGGGTCAAATTGAGAAACAAGGGTAAAAACACAAGAGAGAAAGATTGAAGCACTTGACATATTTCCTTTTCTTTTAAATAATCATCTATCAGTGAACTAAGGCCGACTTAAACGGAAAGTAAAACGGGGACTCGGTGGAGGGCATACCTTCGCCAACGCCACTTTTGTTACCTTGGAAACAAATGATTACTAGGCAATTGAATGATGCACCTTTTAGCACGTTTCATGCAAATCGGATAAAAATTGATCAGGATCTAGTAAATAGAGGCTTTGGACCTTTGATCACGGCCAATCATCATCCCACAAAAATCTATGAGGTTCGGTCAAATAGTTTTTGAGTTATGCGAATCACAAGAAAAAAAACATAAATAAATAAATAAATAAATACAAGCCTATCAAAATACAACCTTTCTAATGAAGTTGGCGAAGTTAATGAAGTCATATTTTAGAGAATATTTTTGTAGATATTAATTATAATAATAATCACGAGGATAGGGAAAGAGAATTAAGATTTAACTAGGAATATAGCTTTTCAGACGCGAAAACCAGAGCAATATATCATTATTATTTAGTATTATTACTTGCTAAGCTACAACCCTGGTTGGAAAAACAAGATGCCATAAGCCCATGAATATCTACATTCTATATCAAACGAAAAAGAGGAATGACTAAAGTCAATTTTATTAGCGAGGCAAATTTGCACCGATTCACAGCGGTGCCCTTTTAACTCGGAAAAGTTTCCTGATCGTTGATTGGTTAGAATGATCTTGTCCAACCAATCAGCGATCAGGAAACTTTTCCGAGCTAAAAGGGCACCGCTGCGAGTCTGTGCAAATCTGTCTCTCTCAAAAAATTGATTATAGTCACGGCATATTTACAAAATGCAATGAAATCATAATCAATGTTGTTCAAAGATCTTCATTATCACCCTCATTATCCCCAGTTGCGATATTTGAATGATATTAGCGATAGGAGGCTATAGACATACTTTCTACTTCAAGGCCGTGTTAACAACACAAGAATTTAACCTAATTACCAATTCGTACCATACCTGGATGTGGTTTAAGCTAAAATTAGCAATCGGTGATTAAATAATCCGATTAAGCAACAGCGAAAAAAGGGGGCATCACCACTCGAGGCTTTGAATTTATCTTGACATTTGAAGCCAACGACATTTCAATATGACATTTTTCGATTACAGAGTCAATCGTACGTCAATAATACTTTCCACCAGGCTCGTTCGTGGTACCATTATTCATTAGGCAGCTGGTGAGAGAGAGAGAGAGAGAGAGAGAGAGAGAGAGAGAGAGAGAGAGAGAGAGAGAGAGAGAGAGAGAGAGAGAGCAGAATTCTTACCGTGGATTCATTTAAATTCGCTTGGCTTTGTCATGAGGACTATCCAGGAAGATGGAGAGATTTGACAAAGGGTATGAAACTGAAGTAACCCACTTCCTTCCTGTTTGTTTATAAGTCAGCATGAATGACATTTTATTACTGAAGGCTTCCGGACAATACGTCTAAGAGCAGGAGGAGAAGTAACTGAAATCTTTCCTCTTGGCAAAGTTCGGTAGAGTTATAAACCACGGTGATCTTCACTAGCTGAATTATGATGTCAAAAGTCCATTTTCAGGTTAAACTACATAAGACCTCTATCTCTTATTAAAGAAAAAAAAGAGCTTTTAATTCAATACTTCTCCATTCATCAACCCCTACTTGGCGCTTCACAGTCCTCAGGCCTATAGGCCTGAATCTCCCAACTCTTGCAGTCCCTTGTGAAGCCCAGCTGAACGTTTGGTGAACTAATCTCTCTGGGGGAGTGCAAAGAGTATGCCCAAACCATCTCAATCTATCCCTCATCATGATCTCATCCACATATATGGCACTTGAGTAATCTCACTTAAAGCTTAAATAAAACTAAATAGTCTCAGCCATTTTATTCCTAATCCCAATACAACATGCTTCATAGATTCAATAAAATAAATAGCCTCAGCCGTTTTAATTGGCCAGCATAGATCAAAGTATAATCGTCGGCACAAAAAGAGAGAGAGAGAGAGAGAGAGAGAGAGAGAGAGAGAGAGAGAGAGAGAGACTTGAGGATCCTTTTTCCTTTTCACAAACACTCTTTCACTCTAATTTGGTTAAAGTTACGATAAAAACCAAATACATTAAAAACATTAACATATGCTTTATAACAACAGGGTATCCCTTCTTCTAGAAGACAATACAAAGGATGAAAATGTATTGTTCCTTACTGAAGGGAGAAAAGGTCGATACAATTGAGAGCAAAGAAGAGAAATGCCAATAATGAGCATCTCCCCTACATAATAAAGAGCAAGTACCTTGCTAGCTATATATATATATATATATATATATATATATATATATATATATATATATATATATATATATATATATATATATATATATATATATATATATATATATATATATATATATATATATATATATAATATATATATATATATATACATATATATATATGTATATACATACATATATATACATATATATATATATATATATACATTATATATATATATATATATATAAATATATATATACATATTTATATATAAATATATATATACATATTTATATATATCTATATATAAATATCTATCTATCTATATCTATATCTATCTATATATATATATATATATATATATATATATATATATATATATATATATATACATATACAGTATGTTTCTTTCCTTTCACGCTCTGCTCTCAACGACCTTCGGGTAGGAGGGAGAGGGAGCAGTGATACCCTGGTAAGAGGGGTATTTAGCTGTCACTTTTTGACGGGTCTAAACTGGATACAAATGAGAGAGAGAGAGAGAGAGAGAGAGAGAGAGAGAGAGAGAGAGAGAGAGAGAGAGAGAGAGAGAGAGAGAGAGAGCGTGCTTAGATTTACCAAACTCCAGACTGAATAAATACATTTAAGTTATCAACTTTCCTCACAGAAAAATTCATCAAAAATTCCCACAGGACATTTGTCAAAAATAAAATTTCTTTTTACATTTCATTAGTCAAACTTTTCGGCTGAACGGAGGGTCATCTACGGTATTTACATACACAAGATTTAATATACTCACATAAAAGTTCAAAACGAAAGCGGGTAAACTAACTTAAGATGCGAGTCAACTCCATACCTTTGAATTCCAAAATCCCCCTTTTTTATCAAAATAATTATTCAACATATACGATTGGTATGGTGAGGAAACAATAGGTTGGCCAGGGCACCAGCCCCCCCTTGAGATACTACAGCTAGAGTTATGGGCTCCTTTGACTGGCTAGACAGTACCACATTGGATCCTTCTCTCTGGTTACGGTTCATTTTCCCTTATCCTGAGCATACAGCGAACAGTGTGGCTTATTCTTTACTTATTCTTCTCTGTCCTTATAAACCTGACAACACTGATATTACCAAACAATTCTTCTTCACCCAAAAGGGGTTAACTACTGCACTGTAATTGTTCAGTGGCCACTTTTCCCTTTGGTAAGAGTAGAAAAGACTCTTTAGCTATGGTATAAGTAGCTCTTATTCCTTTCGACACCTTATCATGATTAAGGACGCCAAAAATTAAGGGTCTATAATGACATTAAGCCGCCTAAACCCATGAAATCACTTTCAGAGATGAAAACTGTCTAATTGGATATGGGAATTCTCTCGAGGTGAACGCCAAATAATTAGTTTACTTCTTCACTGCAGAATTACATTGAAATACAAAACATGTTGAGCGGTTATACCTAAATTATATTACCTGTATCAGATGAGAAAACTTATACTTACCAAGTCAAAATATTCGAAAACAAACACGAATTCCTCATTCATTTAAGGCCAAAGGTTCTTTGTTTTACGTAATTCTGACTAAACTAAATTCGGTTATTACGAATATCCTATTTTTTAGATAAAGCTAGCACTACAAACACGGGTTTTTACTACTTGAACAGTCCGCACCATAGTAATGAAGCGAAGAGTTGAACAAATGTTTTAGTGGATGGTCATATTGTTTCCGATGCCCATAAAATAGTTTGGTCCTATCTCTCTAAATATCTTATAAAATAAACGAGAGTGCTACCGGCAAATAAAAGGAAAGAAATAATAATTTATCAACATAATTATAAACACTACAGCACGTAGCTTAAACCGGGCACCTGTAAATTCGTTCATATCCTTGTGAAAATGTATTGATAATGTCAAACTTCGTTTTACCTGTTGCTAGGTTATCATTACGGGGTTATTGATACGATAGCTAAGGTGGCTGGCTCAAACATTGTAATGCTTCATACCAATGATTCTCCGTCGGAGTTTCACTCTGGCACTTCTGGCTTCATTCTAATGACATCAAACTTAAGCAAAATATGAGATCACATAAATTGCAGGAATTGCAAAGAAAAATATCACAGTCACTACCAAAACAAAAAACCAATAACTATTTCTGAGGTGAAGCCACTAAAATATTAATATATATTCTCTCTCTCTCTCTCTCTCTCTCTCTCTCTCTCTCTCTCTCTCTCTCTCTCTCTCTCTCTCTCTCAAGGGAACTGAGAGCACAATCAATTAGCATTACTGCCACCCACATCAAAGCTTCCATTTCCACTTAGCCTCTTGCAGGCTCTGATGAAGAGACACCCTGGATTAATGAGTGATAGACTCGAGCAGAAATTGAAGGAGATAATAGTATTAGCAAAAGGAAAAATAAACTCTGAGATACAAAAAAGAAAAAAAAAAGGCGTAATTACTAGCATATGAAGAGGCCTCTTTCTCTGACAGATCAAAGAAGAGGGTTATGTACAAGAAAGTTTTTTTCTCTGCGGGCACTGGAACAGACGCGTAGAGAAAAGGGCCTTGGCAACCAGAATCCCTTACAAAATATAAAAAGAGAGATAAAAAATAAATTTCTATTCGTATTCCGCAAGTATCCAGCATGCTTGCCAAAAGCAAGCACACAATCAGAATAAGAACTTTACGGCTGAGCATCGACTACAAAAAGTATGTACTCTTCTTATTAGTACCCCTTACCACAGTAACTCCGAGCAATCTACGATGACGAATTCGTAGCCGTGTACAGGTTAAGCTTGGGAAAGAATAATATCGTAAAATATAGCGAAATGTGAAGATCTTTAATCCCTTAATGATTTACAAAAGAATCTTCCCCAGAATTTCTAGACCGATTTCTTCTCTTCTTATCATGCCTTTAACTTATGCAATCTTCAATCTCAAAATCGATTCCTTCCGGGTACCGTGAGTTTGGGCTGTTTACTGGGGAGGCCACTGCCGTGGTTGGACTTGGCCGACTGACGTTCTGGTGAACATCTTTTCTGATGAAACTGGAACTGAAACCATACACCTTCAACCTTTGAATAACAATATTGCAGAGACATCAAGGGATAAAAATACAGGCAGTTGGAACCCAGAGATGTAAACAGAATTCAGGACGACTATGAAAATCCCAAGACATTTCAGAGCCTCTTAAAAAAGAGAGAAATCTAATTAATTTTCAAACCCAATTTCAAACGGAAGTGTTAATTAAAAATGCAAATTTACACAATACTATTTAGCGATTCAGGAAATGAATGAGATACTATGAACAGTATAGAATGGATCTATTAGCAGGGGGTAGCGGAGATAGAGAGGGAGGCAGAAAATTAGATGGCGAAATAAGGAGAAGGATGATATGGAGAGAAGAGGTTTGTTGGAAGAGGATGCCTTTGGTGGAAAGCATTGGAGAGGAGGCATCAAGCAACCGTGAAGGGATAACGGTGGAGAAGAAGAAGAAGAACCATAAACCATTCATCTAAAACTTTCTGAAACATATAATCTTTTCTAATCAAGTTTGATGTATTTATAACGAACACATCTAAATATATGGATTTCAAGATTTTGAGATTTGATAACTGTTACAGTCCGCATGTCTATCGTTTCTAATCCTTCGACAAAAATTAGAGTAGCTCATTAGGCTGTTTTTTGTGCTCTGACCTTAAAATGCCGACATTAGTAACTAATTTTGCTTCATCCCGAATTCTAATCAAAACCCCCTTCTGACGTCATCATACAGATCGGAAATCCTCAAAGCGAGCCCACCTTCGCCTAATGTCATAACACACGAGGTAATCAATCAATTCTCGTCTATTTTGTAAATCAGTCAAGTTTACGACTCACAAAAAGGAAGAAGAAATTGACCGGTTGTGTTGCATGAATGAATATAAAATTATATAAGTATTATTGCTCTTCAAGAGGTATAATATAACCGTATAATATGCCTACGTGGTTTTTCAATGGTAGCTTATATATGTACATTCAAAAGTATATATATATATATATATATATATATATATATATATATATATATATATATATATATATATATATATATATATATATGTATATATATATATATATATATATATATATATATATATATATATATATATATATATATATATATATACTGTATATATATATATATATATATATATATATATATATATATATATATATATAGCGAGAGAGAGAGAAAAGATCAGAGTTCAGCTTTAACCTAGGAATAAAGAGAAAAATGAAAATAAATGAACCAATGGTTTCAATTCTCTTGAAGGAAGATCAAATGTAATCTTATTTCGTCTTGAGAACGTTAAATGTAATCGGCTGCTTAAAGTAATTTCAAATGTGATACAAAATAATTAATTTACTTAGATCCTTTATGGATTCGACAGATACAAAGCGATTATGTCATGGGCTCCTGACTCATTATCGCTAATACTAACCAAGTGTTTTTCGTTGAGAAAATGATAATATTATTAATAAGACACAAAACAATTGTAGCCTAATCAAAGAATATGAAATCTTTCCGTTGCCAAATCATTGAAAATTACAAAAAAGTTATTGTGGTTCTTTGTTAACTTGATAGAAAAAGTAATTAGTTAACCTGAGGTAAACTATGATGTCTTATACATCAAAACTAGCTACGTTTTTAAATTGGCATTGAAGTGATAAAAAGAAAACCATTTAACATTATATGGTTAAAAGACCTATCGCTTTTACTGAAACCACAATCGGCTTTCCCGTCAATAAATGGAAAGATATGTCTCATGCCTTCTTTTCAGTTTTACTTTTCTGTTTCAAGATTTCACTGGGTTCGCAAACTGTATTTCATGGCCTCTATCGATTCCTTCCGTTACCAGAGGGTGTTTAGGGAATGGAAAAGGCGACAGGAAAAGACGAAATTGACAGGGCTGTTCCTTTCATATCTCTTAAAGTGCAGAGGAACAACATTTGCAATTGTATTGCAAGTGTCTTTATGGAAAACAATTATATAAAGAATATACGACTTTATTAATAATAAATAACAAAAGTATTCCATAATAAACTGAGCCACTTAGTATGAATACAAGAATCTTGATACATAGTAAATGAGATGAAAGAATTTTGCATGCATAATGCTACTGTTAGGTAATGAGAGAAAAATAGAGGGAATGTGAAAACATCTTTTCTAATGAGGTTTTCGGTTTTTAAATAACACTTCCACATTATGGAGATGAACAACTCCTCAGACGAATATTAACGAGCAACTGCACTTGGATATACCGAAATATCTTCTACCGTTGCAAAGACTGATATGAACCTAATAAATGTCCTATTCAACATGATAATACATGAGTGATTCAGTGACTCCTTGTAGAAAGTTGCTTCGAGTGCGTACAATATTTTACAAAAATTAAAATAGTATACATATTTTACAATCTAATAGCGATACATTTACCTATTTTATTCATAATCAAAATAAAATAATTATTAAAGTTTGATTTCCTATGAAAATATTTTCTAGCATTACATCATCATCTAATTTTTCCTGATCTTTCAAAATTATTTTTGAGATTCGAGGATATCGACAACTTTCATTTCAAATTACACACCCACCCCTGAAATGGGATGAGTTCGTCAGGAGAGAGAGAGAGAGAGAGAGAGAGAGAGAGAGAGAGAGAGAGAGAGAGAGAGAGAGAGAGAGATAGAGAGAGAGAGAGAGAGCGTTTTTCCCATTCTGAAAGTGGAGGTCAAAAACAGCTTGAACTACAAAGGCGAACCTAAGGAAATCCATCCGGTGCGAATAATAT
Organism: Palaemon carinicauda; assembly: GCF_036898095.1. Lineage (NCBI taxonomy): Eukaryota > Metazoa > Arthropoda > Malacostraca > Decapoda > Palaemonidae > Palaemon > Palaemon carinicauda. Next base: position 26,498,283 of record NC_090727.1, on the reverse strand, counting down.
CCGGATTGCCATCTCCATCTCCATCTGCATAAACCTAATTATGAACAGCTATGAAGTTGGTAATAATAGTCCTCTGGACTTCCATCTTTCGCGGAATACTAGTTCTGAGACAGAAAGTCATTAAACTTCATCCCATTGAAATAAGTAAATTCAGTTCTGACTCAGAAACCTTTACAATGAAAACATAATATCCTTGGGGATGTGTAGCCTACTTCTTTAGGAGTGAGATTGCCAGCCTACTGTGTCCATTAGCCATGCAAATTGATTTAAAGGATTCAAATAAATATTCACCTCAATACAACGAAGACATACACTTTTACAATGTTTTTATCACTGGTGTGTCTTCCACTGTTATTTTCATCACATCATACTTTTTAAGGAGACAAGAATCCTTTGCAGTCTTTTCAAGTTCAATTAGTCGACTGAGATCATGTCGTATTCCTGTCTTTGCATCAAAGCAGATTTATTGCTTACCTTCTTTCCTTCATTCGTCACGAGGAACGAATAGAAACAATGGCTTGCTCTCAAATATTGCTTCACACTACCAGGAATTGTCTCAACCAAAAGAAAGATACTCCAGCCACTTCTTGTACACTTCTGAACAAGGGTTTAGTCAGGTCCATTTATGTATGTATATGATGTATATATATGCATATATATATTCATATAATGTATATATATTCTTATATAATGTACATATATATATGTATATATTTATATCATATATATATACACACATTTATTTATATATAGTATATATATAATATATATGTGCATATTTATTTCATATATGCACATACATATATATATGTATATATCTATATGTATATATATATATATATATATATATATATATATATATATATACTGTATACTGTATATATATATATATATATATATATATATATATATATATATCACAAATTTCAAGTGATTTGTATTTTTCCTAACAATACTTACCGAGAAACACTTTCTTAGGAGGTTACTGCTAACTCCTCTCCGACGACCAGAGTTTTACATAGTTTACCCTACTTCCATGTTCTATACTGTCCTGAATAACGGGAGATAACATGACACGGGGGCAATGCCCGATGAAGGTCGCGTGTCTTGGGAAGGAATCGTCAGTAAGTTTTATGTAAGGAACAATACCACGAGGTCAGTGGGGCACTGCGGGGATGGTTGGGGGGGGGGCCATAACTCGAAAGTGTTTCTCGGTAAGTATTGTTAGGAAAAATACAAATTACTTAAAATTTGTGATTTGTTCCGACACAGAGACTTATCTCGAAACACTTTCTTAGGAGACTTACACCTTAGGAGGAGGGAGTGCCCTTAACCCCTGACCCCGATGGACAGTAGGGAAAACTACACAAGAGACTCATTAAGTGTGATATAACACTTACCCTTCTGCAATGTCTTCGTTGTGCTTAATATGGCGAATTTTCGTCTTGTGTAATGAGCGATATTCTTGAGGACGACTGATGGTACGAGAAAGTGAGAAAAAGGGGGAAAAAATAGAACTCGGCTCTGTGTCTAGATACTTTATGTTTCGCGATTGAGCCTGGGGCTTGAGCCGACAAACCGAATGAAGGGCTGAGATGACCAGCCCGATGGAAAACCCGTCTAGGGACTTTCTCGTACAGTCCTTGAGATAATGTGTAGTGAAGGTCGACTGGTTGGACCAAGTTCCCGCTCGAAGAACCTGCGCTACTGACATGTTCTTTTCGAACGTTAGAGAGGTGCTAATGCCCCTAACATTGTGAGCCCTGGGTTTCCCTGGTGTAGGAAGACCTTGTTTTAAGTAGGCTTGCGTGATCACTTTCCTGAGCCAGAACGAAACCGTATTTTTGGATATGTTTTTCTTTGTTTTTCCCCATGAGACGAAGAGATTCTTGATAGACGGGCGGAGGTTTGCCGTTCTCTTAAGGTATTTCCTAATAATCCTGACCGGGCATAATTTTAGGTCCTCTGGGTTTCCTTTATTCGGGATTGCCGGATTAGAAAAGCTCTCAAACCTCGGATCCCCCACCAAGGGGGTCTGAGTCTTGGCGACGAAGGATGTGATAAACTTAAAGGTTACCTCCTTCCATCCCCTAGAGTCTTCCACCTCGAATGACAGTCCGTGTAGCTCGCCCACCCTCTTAGCTGAGGCTAAAGCTAGCAAGAAGACCGCCTTGAGCGTGAGATTCTTGTCATCAATGTCCTTTAAGGGCTCGAACGGTGGTTTTCGTAACATAACTAGGACTCGCGCCAAGTCCCAACTCGGGATTCTAGGGACGGAAGGGGGGCATGATTGTTCGAACGCTCCGATAAGCATGGAGATATGCCTGGAGGAGCCGAGATCTATGCCCTTGAGAAGAAAGACTTGACCCAGGGCCGCCCGAACTCCCTTGATCGCTGGGACTGACATGGCTAACTTGTCCCTGAGATGAACCATGAAGTCGGCTATCACGGGCACTGACGCTTCCAAGGGCTCTATCTTCTTGTCCCTGCACCACTTCACGAATATCGCCCACTTAGACTGGTAGACGGCTGTGGATGATTTCCTCAGGTACAGCGACATCCTCCTGGCTGTCTTGCCGGAGTACCCTTGCTTCTTCAGGAGTCGCTGGATAATCTCCAGGCGTGAAGACGAAGGGCTTGCGGGTTTCTGTGAAACCGCTGAAAGTGTGGCTGTTTTAATAGGTCTGACCTGTCGGGTAGAGGCCAAGGAGGTAGAATGGTGAGGTTCCTTAGGTCCGCGAACCATTCTCTCTCCGGCCACCAAGGCGCTACCAAAGTCATCCTTAGGTTGGTTGCTGCCCTTACTCTGTTGAGGACCTGTCTTATCAGGGAGAAGGGGGGGAAGGCGTACACGTCCAGACCATCCCACTTGTGCTGAAAGGCGTCTTCCATTGCCGCCTTCGGATCTGGGATGGGAGAACAAAATACGGGGAGTTGAGCGTTCAACCTTGTTGCAAACAGATCCATTACCGGGGATCCCCATATCTGTATAATGTAGCTTACCACTTGTGGGTGTAGGGACCATTCTGTCGCTACCACTTGCCCCACCCTGCTGAGGCCGTCTGCTAGGACGTTGTTCTTCCCCGGAATGAACCTTGCCGTCAGGATGACGTCCTTCTGTTCCGTCCATTTTAGGATTTGAAGGGCTAGTTCGCACAACTCCTTTGATCTCAGTCCCCCCTCCTTCTTCACGTAAGCCACCACCGTTGCATTGTCTGACATTAGGGCCACCGAATGCCCTCTCATGTCCTCCTCGAAGTGGTTGCAGGCTTCTTGGACCGCTCTCATTTCCAGGATATTTATGTGTAGGGACTTCTCCCCCTCTGACCACGCCCCCTTTGCTGTCTTTTCCCGGAGATGGGCTCCCCACCCGTCCTTCGATGCGTCCGTGAAGAGAAGGACCTCCGGAGGTTGGGAGGACAGTGGCATCCCCCTTAGGGTGTTCGACCGATCCTGCCACCATTCCAAGGCTTTCCTGGACTCCTGAAAGAGTGGCACCACAATGTCCGGGAAACTTTTCTGGTTCCAGTGTTCTTTTAAGTTCCATTGAACCACCCTTAGGTTCTGTCTCCCGTGAAGTACCAGCTTCTCTAGGGACACCAGGTGTCCTACCAACTTTTGCCAATCCTTCGCTCTTCTGGGGCGACCCAGAAGGAAGGGCCGGAGCACTCGATCCAGGTTGTCCAGCCTGTCCGTGGCTGGGAATGCCTTGACCTGTAATGAATCCAGGACTATTTCCAGGTACGTCATCCTGTTGGATGGGGTTAGCTGCGATTTCTCCAAGTTGACCACGATGCCCAGGGTCTTGCACAATTGAAGATCTTCGCCCTGTTGTTTCAAGTCTTCCTTTGAGGATGAAAGGAGTAACCAGTCGTCCAGGTATCTGATGAGTCGAATGCCCCGTTCGTGGGCCCATATGGAGACCGTCGTAAAGACCCTCGTGAATACCTGGGGGGCTGTTGAAAGACCGAAGCACAGGGCCTTGAATTGTAACACCTGGGCACCCCACTTGACCCAGAGAAACTTCTTGCTCGACGGATGAATGGGCACTTGGAAGTAGGCTTCCTTGAGGTCTATAGAAATCATAAAGTCACCCTCCCTCAAGGATGCCATGACCGTTCTTGGAGTGTCCATTTTGAAGGTTACTTTCCTGAGAAACCTGTTGAGGGCTGACAGGTCTATTACAGGTCTCCACCCTCCTGTCGCTTTTTCCACTAGGAACAGGCGGCTGTAGAACCCCAGACCCGGGAATGTCACCGATTCTAAGGCTCCCTTCTGCAGCAACGTCGTGACTTCTTCGTCCAAAAAAGAAAATGTTACAGGCTTATAAGTAATATCTCGTGTTCCTTTCATTATACGAAAACCTTCAGCCCTACTCTTGTTATTCAGTTTTGAATGGTTACCATAAAGAAAAAAAAAAATAGAAACGTAAAAGAGAGGTGTAACTCTGTGTGTACACTCTAGCGTTTACTTGGAAGGCTATGAGAGAGGACGTATAAATCATTCAAAGGAACCTCCGGGTAAATGACAAATTAGGACTTCTCTGAACCACTCCTCTGCAGGTTCAGTAGGGTTCTCCATAACATCTCAGGCTGGTGTTTACGCCTTGAGGGGATTCGAAAGCCTGAGTTTTATTCTAAAGACACGTCAAGTATGTTGGGCTACATGGTCGAAGCTGAAGTCAAAGTCGGTGGCAGGCTAGCGGACGAGAAGTTTATGAGTTAGGATATGTAGCGTCTGTTTACAACATAGCCTACGACTTTAGAATTTAACCACTAATGCAATAGAAATCTATAGACTATGTCACTTAAGTTCTACAGCTGATGTCAGAAAACTTCGGTCAACCTTTCCAAAGATAATTGGATAACTTTTGAAGCATATGTGACACTAATTGGTAAAATTATAGAACAGTACAATAAACCATATGTACAAAATACAGTAAATAATTGGTTATTTTGTGCTGTTTTTGTTTTGCACGATTTTGAGAATTATTTCTGGAGGAAATCCATAGTTTTTGAGTTATGGTGGAACGACTGCCATAATTGAAAAGGTATGGGATTACGCTATAGGTATCTCATTAATTGCGTTTGAAACATTAAAATATGCATTGTACCAGTACAATTGTATATTTGGTTATGGCTCATTTTTACTATGCCTACACATACACCGAATTGTCTGGCCTATTCTTTACACATTCTCCTCTCTCCTCATACACCTCACAACACTGAGATCACCAAACAATTCTTCTTTGCTCAAGAGGTTAAATATTATACTGTAGTTGTTCAGTGGCTACTTTCCTCTTTACAAGGGTAGAAGAGACTTTTTAGCTGTGGTAAGCTGCTCTTCTAGGAGAGGGGTACTCCAAAATCAAACCATTATTCTCTAGTCTTGGGTAGTGCCATAGCCTCTGTATCATGGTCTTTCACTGTCTTGGGTTAGAGATCTCTGGCATGCGGGTACATTCGGACACACTATTCTAACTTATTTCTCTTCCTCTTGTTATTTTGAAGTTGTTATAGCTTATATATGAAGGATTTATTTTATTGTTGTTATTGTTCATAAACTTCTCGTTTATTTCCTTTCCTCACAGAGCTATTTTCCCTACTGGAGCCCTTGCAGTTATAGCATCCTGCTTTTCCAACTAGGGTTATAGCTTAGCGAATAATAATAATAATAACTGGAGCTTTTATTTGCCATGACTTCCAGATGCATAGAAAATATGAATTTTCAATCCCATTTTCTTTGATGTCGTTCGTAGCCGTGTTCATTTCTCTACAAATACCTCCTTACTTAACTGTGCATATTCACTTGTTTAATGATTTCTGTCCTAATGTAGCTTGCGTTAAGTCATAGATAAATATTACAGTATGTTATTGTTCCTATGTCCTGGCAAGCAGAACATGCTTTCCTACCCGCGTTAGCCCCATGGGCTAGTACCGATATTATGGAGATATTTCACTTATCTAATTTATCACTTAGTTCAATTGTTTTTGCGATGCATATTCGCACCGACTCACGGCGGTGCCCTTTTTGCTCGGAAAAGTTTCCTGATCGCTGATTGGTTAGAATTATCTTGTCCAACCAATCAGCGATCCGGAAACTTTTCTGAGCTAAAAGGGCACCGCTGCGAGTCGGTGCAAATCTGCCTCGCTAAAAGAAATGGACTATAATTCAATTAGTTTTTTCATTTTTGCATTTAACAATGTCTCCCTGTTCCTATGTTCTGGCAAGTGGAACATGTTACACTTCAAACGTTAACCCCATGGGCTAGTATTTTGGCGTTATTGTAATCATTTATCTTAGTTCTATTATACAAACTTAACTATGGGATGAGTTGTTGCTTTGCACTCCAGCCTCTGTTTGAACATGGACTTTGTTTCCATTTCCCTTTATCAAAGTAAATAGCCTACAGCCAGCCCTTACTTTTCGCGGGGCTTAGGTAACAAAGACAAACAAGAAGAACAAGAATCCACAAATACTTGCTTTGATAGGTTGGGATAACTTCTAATTCAACCAATATACTGTCCATTGCCTACTCACGGTTAATTAACACACTAAGTATTGCCTAATATGGTTTCTATCACAGTATGAGTATTTTGTAAGTGGATGAAACATTTATGTAAGTACACAATATATGTGCAGATGTGTAGGCCTTCACTACATACTGGGCTTGATAAGGCTACGGTACAGAAGAGTTCCGTACGAAACATTACTGTAGTCATCGAGACATTTAAAAAAACAAAACACTGTTATTCCTATCTAATATAACACTTGCTGATACACTATGGAGTATGTTACTGTAATATACCATATATTACCATGTAAAGAATGACCCCATGTTAAGGGCGAACCTTAAAATTTCCTTTAAAAAAAGCGTTTTTATCATATACTGTACGCCATGTAATGGGCGAACGACAATTTCAAGGCCAGCTAATGTTACCAAACTTTTATTATAAATCTTACCACACATCTTATAATCTTTATTGTTTTTAGTTTATAAAATAAGCTACATTTCTGTTTAAGAAAGTATAAAACTAACACAATTTGTGAGTTTGAACACAATGCTTACATTATTCACTCAATGTTTACATATCGTCATTCCTAACCTTCTTCCTCCGAATCTCACTCAATATTTTGCGACTATAAAAACATATTTTTGCAACAAAGATAAAATTAAAGTCTTATTTTAATAAAACTAACCTTTACATACAACGATACAATTGTAATAAACATATATGACTAAGTAAATCCTTCCAAACTGCTATGTAAAATTTCTATACAGCAGCTGCTGCTTACAACTACAGTGTATGATTATACCGAGCATATCATACGCTGTTATGTCAATCCTTCTTAACTTCTATGTAAGTAAAAATATTAACTACCGGCACACATATGGTCAATTCTATGTTTTGGACGATTAGGCTACCCTACCAACAAGGTCACATAAAAGAGCCCGAGTACTATCAATAAAGATAAAATTACCGGTAAATATTCCTATTCTACTTGAACATAAAACTAATTACCGTGATCAAAATGGGTATATTATATGACTTTAGGTCAATCTTTCCAGATTACTGACCTAAAAATGAACCATATGTAATTAGAATACCCTAACAACAACACAACAGAGGTCAAGAAAATAAATATTTTCATAATTCCAAAAGTATCTCTTGTGTAATGAGCGAACTCTACTTTTTTCAACCAAAACTGATCTTAAAATTTTGCCCTTTACATGGTAATATATGGTATGTACAGTACTATCACTACAGTACAGATAACCGTACTGTAAGTGTTCGCTGTGTTCGTTCAGACGACTGACACTGTTTGACAACTCACCTCACATGTAGCCTAGATTTATATATTTACTTATTGTAGAGTACAGTGCATGTAGTCATTGACATACAGTACTGTATAGTATTAATAAACAATACTATAAATCACTGTAATACTGCACTACAATATGTATACAATTATACTGCATTTAAGGTTAACTAAGCGAACATATCTAATATGACAACCACTAAACATTTTAGTACGAAGTTCTACATAGCTGTCTTGAAGCATGATGCAACTCCAGATGAGTCGTCTCTTACGCAGTACTGTAGTGAATCCCACACATGTACAGTATTTATATTTACTAGGTAAATGCATGTATTACTGTATACAAATGCATCACTTTTTTACATGAAAACGTGATTCTGCTAAAAAATGACCGAAGCGGGAGATGCACACGCAATGAGACAATGCAAGACTGAGGCCAAGTCAACGAGAGATGGAATGTTGTGCTGGGCGGAGAGGGAGGTGGTGTGAAGCGAGCCGGGTGCAAAGGAACGCGGACTGTTTGAAATTATCGTACCCTGAGAGTATTTCTCGCAAACCCACTAATTTGTGATTTTTATTTAATAGGTTACACAGTTCTCCGTGTCGTGAACGAGCGAAATCGCAAAGAATGCGAAAAGCAAGGGTGGACTGCTTATCAAAAACATATTTCTACTCTAACCTTCAATTAGAGTATTAACATGATAAATAAAATAGGAGCTGAAATTACACTGCATATTCCAATACTGAAAGCAAAGAATCAAGTGATTTCGAGTATAAAACGTTGGGACCTTTATTCTTTTCAAACAAGTAACTTACAACAGAAGTACCACTTATCTGTTTTTCTGAACTACTGGGTGGAAGGAGGCTACTGTGGCATGTGCTAAAATGACAAAAGACGCAAAACTCTTATTTCTTTATTAAAATCTGTAACTTCATTAAAAAGTTTTCCCCAGTAGTATATGGCATTCAAAATAGTTTATCTGCAAAGATCTTTTCAATTATGTGATTTCCAATGTCATAACTAATATTGCACTGTTCTATAATAAAACTCCCTTTTCAGTATCAGTAATTATATCCCATTAAAAGCATTGAGCCTTTGTAGTTGGTTGGGATGGACCAGATGTAAAATTTCAAGTTATGATGGATGGAAAACAACACATTTTATAAGGGAAACAAATACATGAACACCATCCAACCTATGGTTTCCCACCTAACCTAACCTAGGAGCTTAATCTACCTGGTTGCTACTTACCTACTTGAGACAGGGTATGACCCCACTGGGTATATTATATGACTTCAAGTCAATCGTTCCATACTACTAACCTAAAAATTAACCATAAGTAATTAGAATATCCTAACAACAACACAACAGAGTTCGAGAAAATAAATATTTTCATGATTCCAAAATTATCTCCCATGTAATGGGCAAACTCTGACTTTTTTCATCCAAAACTGGTCTTAAGATTTTGCCCTTTGCACGGTAATATAGGTATGCATAGTATTATCACTACACTACAGCTTACTACTTTAAGTGTTCACTGTGTTCGTTCAGACGACACGCCCTGTTTGACAACTCACAGCACATGGAGCCTACATTTATATATTGTAGAGTACAGTACATGTAGTAATTTACATACAGTCCAGTACAGTATAATTAATAAACAATACTACTGTATACATTACTGTAATACTGTACTGTACAATATATACAATATATATACAATGATACTGCATTTAAGATTAACTAAGAGTACTATCTAATACAAAGACCACTAAACATTTTAGTACAAAGTTCAACGCAGCAGTCTTGAAACATGACGCAACTCCCGATGAGTCGTCTCTTACGCAGTACTGTAGTGAATTACACTCCTGTACAGTCTTTGTATTTGCCAGGTAATACACTTACATATATGTATTACTGTATACAAATGCATCACTTTTTTACATGGAAACGTGATTCTGCTCAAAAAGAACCGCAATGGAATATGCACACGTAAGGTGAGACAGTGCAAAACTGAGGTTGAGTCCGCGAGAGATGGGATATTGTGCTGGGCAGAGAGGGAAGTGGTGCGAAGCGAGCCGGGTGCAAAGGAATGCAGGCTGTTTGAAATCGTCAAGTCCCATGAGTATTTCTCGAAAACCTGTGAATATGTGATTTACATCTAATAGGTTACGAAGTTCTCTGTGTCGCAAACGAATGAGATCGCGAAGAATGAACCTGCGAAAAGCGAGGGTGGAATGCTTATCAAACATATATTTCTACCCTAACCTTTCATTATAGTATTAACAGGATAAATAAAATAGGAGCTGTAATTACACTGCATATTCCAATACTGAAAACAAATAATGAGATTTAGAATATAAGACGTGAAGTCCTTTATTCTATTCAAAAAAATAACTTACGACATTAGTACCACCTATCAGTTTTCCTGAACTACCGGGTAGAATATGACAAAAAGGAGCAAAACTGTTATTTCTTAATTAAAATCTGTAACTTCATTAAAGGAAGTTTTCCCCAGTAGTATATGGCATTCAAAATAGTGTATTTGCAAAGATATTTTCAATTATGTGAGTTCCAATGTCATAACTAATATTGCACTGTTCTATAATAAAACTCCCTTATCAGTATCGGTAATTATATCCTATTAAAAGCATGTAGCCTTTGTAGTTGGTTGGGACGGCCCAGGTATAAAATTTCAAGCTATGACTGAAAAAAACACATTTTAAAAGGGAAACAAATACACGAACGCCATTTAACCTATGGTTTCCCACCTAACCTAACCTAGGAGCTGCATCTACCAACTTGCTACTTATCTACTCGAGACGTGATATGACCCCATTGGACTGCCGTATCCTTACCTTATCCTAAGACTAAGTCTCAACCCTATATTTACTTCCCAACCAGCTTCCCCTCTGCCACGGTAACACTAAATCATATTACATAAATTGTAAAACTAGCTTTATAACACTGAATTTTACATACATACATACATACAAATACCAAGGCACTTCCCCCAATTTTGGGGGGTAGCCAACATCAAACAAATGAAACAAAAAAGGGGACGTCTCTTCTCTATGTTCCTCCCAGCCTGACAAGGTACTCAACCGACTTCGGCTGGTACTGCTAGGGTGGCACAGCCCACCCTCCCACATTATCCACCAAAGATGAAGCTTCATAACATCGAATTTTAGACAGAGATAAACAACACCTTCCCCATAATGAAAGTCTATCTGGAAAGTAATAAGAAAGTTTACGTCTATCCCAATTAGCTACACATACCCAAAATATTTACTTGCCAAATGTACCTTTTGAACCTACAGTATAACATCTGTTTAAAACTTCCCGATAATATATATCAACTGCTTCTATAACCTCTATTTTTTTTTATCATAAGGAAAAATTACATCTTACATAATATACCTTAGTTAAAATATTATCTCATGTCAGTGTAGCTCTACAGTACATGAGCTTAAAATTATATACAACTTATGCAATACAGTATACCTTTTGTAATTATAACGTGTGTTTGCTAAATCGTCCTCAACCAAAAATTAGAAACAAATCTAATACCAAAATTATGTTAACTTTGTGCAGATCATTAATGAAAAATAACAATAGAGAAATACAAAATAAATGACAATGTTTAGAAAATAAGAAAAATTAAAAAACAAAAAGTTATTCAAAATAAAATGCAATTATTGAAGGATCGTAATGATTAAACAAAATAATTCTAATGAAATTGCATTTAAATAAGGCCATGATCACAAAATATGGAATGACTGTTAAAAAAATAAATTATCAAAGTTGCGGCAAAATTTAGGACCATGTCTCTGACAAAATGTCATAAACCTCAGTAATTTTACGAACACGGCATGAAGTATCCTCAGTATTCCCATACAATGACAGTCTATAATATATGAAAACATATCTGGATTATATTAGGTTAATGAATTTTGGGCATATGCACAAGCACTGGAACTGTGGAGGGCATTCAGTTGTTGCAACAAAAAGTGCAAATTAAAAAGTTTTAGGCTACAGTAAGAGTGAGAAAAAGCCTGGAATGTAAGATAGAACTATCATAAAAAACTTAAGCTCATTCTAAAGTAATCCTCATGAAAAGTCTTGTTCTATTCTAGTCTCTTATCAAGTGGCCTTTTTATAGAGGTCTATCATCAAAAGCCAAATGTAGGAAATTAGAGTTTTGGTTGGGAAAGAGTGAAAAAGAGTGAAAAGCGAGGATATAGAGTAACCAATAATTGCCTAACCTTATGTGACCTAACCTGTCCTTGCCTAATTATTCTAGCTTTGTCTAACCTAACCTAACCTCACCCAACCTTATTAGGCCTAATGAACAAATGATTCTTTAAAATTCGTTCATAATCACCCAACATAGCAAAATAATATAAAGTTTAACTAGCCAACTGAACATCAGAGGTATCACAGCGTATACTCTCACTAAACAGAGACTTTACAGCGCACAATAAAAAAAAAAACAACGCTGGCTGGACATTACCTTAACGGAAGTAATTTCAGCAAAATTTGACGCAAACTCTCACGTACCTTTCGGAGACTGATCTGGAAGTAGAAAATTAGGCGGTGAGACTTTCATATACTATGCAAAATAGGAAAAACAGTTATACATATTAATCAATTTAGCTGGCAAACGCATAAGAAATGAATTCTTAAAATGTTTACCAAAAAGTAATACAACATATCAAATACATTACCCTAAAATTTCTCTCTCTGACACACACAATAATATATATACCACCAACAACAAATGCTGTTGTTTCTAGTCCACCGCAGGACAAAAGCCTCAGACTTGTTAATTCATGTCTGGGGTTTGGGCAGTTTTCATCACCATGCTGCCCAGTGCATATTGGTAATGATGGGACACTTTCTTCTGAATGCACAGCAAACCAGCCTAGTATAGGTGGCCCTGACTAGTACAGTTTTACTGACCATGGCAATATATAAACCATTTCACTATGTTAAGGGATATTAAAATATACGTATTTTCGCTCAACTTACGGCCTACTGAGCCATACCCGCAAAAGCCAACACATATTCCTTGATATATAATATGTAAAATATATTACATCACATTACCACTACTTATGAGTTTCATTAACCAGAACTTGAGGAACCGGTAAAATTATAGAACAACACGGAACTACAATTGCAATAGGAAAAACAACTTTCCCTAAAGTAAATACTGTAATGTGCTTTCAACGAATTTGACCGTCATTTTCCCATAAATTAACCGTTCTCCTGCTGTTCCCGCCCCCTTCTAAACAGTTCTCCTGCTGTTCCCGCCCTCTTCTAAACAGACACAGTTGGGATCCTGGGACTTTGGGTGGGCGGAAACTTGAAAAAAATGAAAATGAGATTATTTAACACTTTCGAGATTTGTAAAAGGCCACAGATCTCGACAAATCCCCCTAACCTAACCTAGTAGTTCCCAGGTCACAGACCTATAGCCCCTTCCCAGGTCACAGATCTAGCCGGGGTCAAGCCTGGAGTCCCCTTCCTAGGTCACAGGCCTAGCCAGGGGGCAAGATCCCCAGACCCACTACCCTGGTCACAAAATCTAAAAGTAAATCACAAATAATTCCTTACATTACGATTGACAGCAACGTGCCTTTTTTGTCTTAGCAATCTTTACAGTTGAGTTATACTATAGTAGAAAATGTGACAGTGTTCCCTAAAAGCTAATTCAGAATTACACTTTGTACACTTTAAACTTTGAGGGATAACACAAGGAGCTTTTAAAAAAATTTTCCACTACACTAGATGTACCGTAATACTCACCATGAAAGTTGGCAATAGCATCCATATAGCCATAATGGCAGCCATTATACTTTGTTACGTTGGCCTTCATACGCATACCCAAAACAGCCACAAAGGAACTGAAGAGTTGCCTTAAAAAAATGGGGTATGTCGCAAAACTTCCTACGTCACATTCGAGCATACTAATATGTCCAAATATGGGAAACTTCGTCATATGGTAAGGAAAGGTAGGAGGAGGGGCTACTTACAAATGAACGAACAAGAGTAATTCCATTGGAAGAAAGAAAGTAGAAGGATGGCTTATGCGCAAGAAGTATAGAGTCGTTATAACGCAACAAGCTATGCACAAACGCACGAACAGCAGCAGATACATCAGTGCCGGTTTAGTATGTGGCCTACCTTTTTTATTCTGGTTTAGTATGTGGCCTACTTTTTTTATAATGGTTTAGTATGTGGCCTACCTGGCTTGTTAGGTTAGGCTAGGCCACATACTAAAACAGATAGAATTTCGTAGGCCATATTCGAAAGGTAGGCCACATACTAAACCAGCACCGATACATCTTGTTTGCAAAATGTAAACAAAAGTGAAATAAATATTTCAGGGGAAAAGGATCCCATATTTTGGGTAATTTTTCCGGGATTTATTATGCATCCCAGAGAATAATGTATAAAGATGTAAAGGTTAGTTTTACCATTATTCATAAATTCACCAGTAAATTTTCCCCAACCAAAACCCAAGGTTCCAGCTTTGTGGTCCCTGTTGCCGTAGGATATATCAGGGTATAGCTTATTGATTTTATATGCGACGGAAATAAAGGCCAATTTCATAGAAAACAGGCGTTTTTCTATATTAAACCCCATTTCTTAATTATTAAAGCTTTTCCGGTGTTTTTCTATAATAATACCAAGGATCCTGAATACCAGGCTCTCTGCCTAAGTTAGGTTTTACTTAGAAGAGAGAGAGAGAGAGAGAGAGAGAGAGAGAGAGAGAGAGAGAGAGAGAGAGAGAGAGAGAGACAAGGCCTGATATAGATTAATTGTAATAAAATTCACGATTTAGATTTGTAGGCCTGGGCCTATACCAAATTTGTAACTTTATAATACATTTGTAAAATGGGTTTTTGTGGTGTTGTTAGATGAAATTGAATGTCTACTTCGAATTCTAATAGAAATTCCCATAAAATCAAAAGAAAAACAAAGGTATCCAATGATAAATTTATGCAATCTAGGTTATGTAGCAATGCCTTCCCAACCATAGGCCTATTCCCCCGTGATAAGGCATTTTTTAGCGTTATGATATAATGATACACAAAATGCAGCTATGAAATTACACATGATAGCGTTAAAATACATAATGAACAATAATATTTAAATAAATATGTATAATAAGCAATAATAATTCGATGAATACGTTACCTGTAACACAGTTTCCTTGGAGAAAAGTTGAACTTTGCTTCTTGGTGAAGTATATAAGTTACATTGCTAATTCAAATCACCATTGTTAAGCTGATGACACAAATAAGACGTTATTTTCCTTCTGGAATCGATAATTAATATATTCGATGGATCACAAACTCAAATAAAACTTCGCGAAGCTGTGTTCTCCAAATTGTACATTTGGTAACTTTTTGGTTTTCATTTCGTGGGCTGTAAGAATGAGCTTGTGGTGGTTCTTAATTTGAATTAAAATTTTATGATTAAATTGATTTAAATAGTCAATTTTAGTTTATTTCTATATGAATATACTATATTTTCATAACATATAAGAATCTCAAATTGAAAATTTTTGATATGAAGAAGTACAAAAAGTCTATGAATCTCAATTTGAGTTGAAATTTTTATGATTAAATTGATTCTAACAGAGAATTTAAGTTTATTATTATAGGAAGAGAATATATTCTTATAACATACAAAAATTTCACACGGAAAAAATTTAATATGAAAAATTAAAAAAAAAAGTCTATGAATTGGAACCTTCACTTAATTCGATTATCAACCTACCCGACCCTAGCGAGTCCGTCACTCCGTTAGACGGTCAGTGAGTATCTAATGTGATTTCCGATCGGTTGTGTCTTAACTTTGCGTTCAAATATACCGGATTACAGCGGAATTTACGGATATATTACAAAGTGCGCCTTACTATGATGTAATGTATAGCAATATCTTTAGACAAGAGTGATTTATCTCGGTATATTTCAATGAAAAACTTTAAAATGGGCATATGTGAATAGCCCGTGAGTTACCGAACTGTTTGCTGCCGACATTTTTTCCACCTTGGGATAGGGGTCGTATGTGGGAATTAGGCTTTTCAATGAAATTCTGGTGAATATATTAATTAATGGGAGGATTAATTATAGATAGAGCTAATTTCACATTTTAAACTATGAGAAGTTACCCTGAATGAAACAGGCCAAGCCTGTAACTCTCGTTCATAGTAGGTAGCCTGCAATGGGTAAGAGTTGCCTTGTAAGGTAGATTATTTATCCTAACACGTTTTAATTCCTGATTAATAAATTAATTAATTGGAGCTTTAATTAAATAAGTAGCTAATCTTACATAGAATGAACTCAGAAGTTACCCAAAATGAAACAGACCAAGTCTGTAATTCTCGTCTTTAGTAGGTAGCCTGCAATGGATAAGAGTTGCCATGTAACGTTTTGATATTTTCTTGTAAATATTATTTTGGATTAATCTGAAATTCGTTGATTCACAGCCGCAATTTAAGTGGAAAAAATGTTCCTTTATATTAAATAAAGCTACCACCATAATAACATATTGTTTAGACATATCCACGAAATTTGGTTTTATTATAGATGTTTTGTGTTACTTGTGCAAACCTAAATTAGCTTCTCTAGCTTTTGTTTTAATATTTGCAACATTGTTATAGCCACATGTATATTGTAAAACTAATTAAAACCAAAAACTCACATTCCAGTGTTTGAAATTACAACGGTTTTTATAAATGCCTTAAACATCTATTTAATAAGACACTTTTCTTCGTTTATAGATTGAAAATCATTCTAAATCCAAACATGACAGATGGTTTAGTTCTATAAAACAGCTGTTTTAATTACGAATAATGGGGTAAAATGTCGAAAAAGAATGTGCCACACTATCTTCAATGTCTGTTTCTTTTCAGAAATCGTTAAGATAAACATATATTTGAAATTACTACGGTTTTTATAAATGAATGAATTAAACCTCTAATTTAAAGGACGCTTTTCTTAACCCTGGATAGGTACGGTCCTCGGACACCCCTTTAAGGGTATACTCGGACGCGAACGACCCCGACGCCAAAAAAAATTCTTGAAAAATCAGTTTTTGCAGTAACCTCCTTTTTTCTTTTGCCAAAAAAAACTTCAATGAATGCTTAAAACAACTGTAAAGATAAATACTACTCATCTGCAGAAAAACTATTTATTATAAATATTTTAAAAAATTAAGTAGAAAAAAAAAAGACCTGACATAAAAATTCATAAAAAAAAAGTTTATACATATATACACAAATCCTTTTAGGAATTGATTCTTGAATGATTAGGACACATCTTGATGTATTTTGGATGAAGTCAGACCCATGGAGGTGAAGATCTGAAATGAGAAAAAAAGGGTAACTTTTTTTGGCCAAAAAAAATTGTCCAAATTTCATGAATTTTTTTGGGTACCCAAATGAAATAGGAACTGGCTAATTTTTTTAGGGAATAAACATATGTTATCCTAAAATAGAAATATGTAAAAAAAATCTTCATTATTTTGTAAATTACATTTATATCAGGGGCCATATCTAAAGGTAATTTTTTGAGTACTTGGAAATTTCGTAAAAAAATACATATATTTAATATATAATATGATATTTATGCAGGTAAAAATATACCAAAATATCACAAATTCTATAGGGAACAAGAATATATATAGATAGGGCAGCTTACGCTTCGGATATGTCCACAAAATGGCCGCCAACCACACTGACTCAGACTCCCTAATCTGCCACTTGAAATGTAGGAAGGGTATGTCAATTTCAAGGTGTTATTTACTAATCTAATTATTATTGGATATGCATAAAAATTGTATGGTGGGTTGCTGGATAATTGTCGATTATTTTACGACTATAAAATTAAAATTCTGACCCAAAAAAAATTTTTTGAAGGGAAATAAAATCGAAAAAAAAAATGTAAAACAATATTTTAGCTAAAAAAATTTGATGATATTCAATCAAAAAAAAAGTAAACAAAATTTTCCGACAAATAAACATCTAGAGGAATCATTACTCTGTGATAGTTCCTTAGTACGTAGTAATTTTGAAAGAATTGGGAAAAAACGAAAAAATGGCAATCACCGGAAAATCGAACACATACCTATATATACGCCATATCTGGCTAAAAAAAAGATAGGCATGGGTAGCCAGATCATCTAGAAACACTTTCCAACACTATAAAAATATAAGTTTTGCGACACTACTTGCCAATTCCTTACGGTAACATGACTAAGCAAAAAAATGCAAAACAAATAAAAAGGGGCACTCGTGGAAAAATGGCCATTCTAATATACGGCATTTCAGAAAAAAAAAAATTTCAGCCACGTGCTAGGCAAACCATCAAGGCATATTTTCCGACAAATAAACATATATATGAAATATTACTCTGTGATAGTTCCTTAGTACGTAGTAATTTTGAAAGAAATGGGAAAAAAACGAAAAAAATGGCAATCACAGGAAAATCGAACACATACTTATATATACGCCATATCTGGCTAAAAAAAAAATAGGCATGGGTAGCCAGATCATCTAGAAACACTTTCCAACACTATAAAAATATAAGTTTTGCGACACTACTTGCCAATTCCTTACGGTAACATGACTAAGCAAAAAAATGCAAAACAAATAAAAAGGGGCACTCGCGGAAAAATGCCCAACATTCTAATATACGGCATCTCAGATAAAAAAAAAAAGACATGCACGTGTTAGCCCAACCATCAAGGCACACTTTCTAACACATAAACATGAAAAAAAAATCAATAATATACGGCAATTCCTTACTACGTAGTAAATTTTTACAAATATTGAAAAAAAACAGAAATTGGCAACCGCAGTTAAATACCCAATATACCAATAACTACGTCGTATCTGACAAAAACAAAATCACGCATTGGTAGCCAGATCATCTAGACACACTTTCCAACATTAAAAAAGCAAAAGTTTTACGACACTATTTGGCAATATCTTACGGAAAAATGACTTGGCAAAAAAATTAAAAAAAATTAAAAAGGGACACTCGCGGTAAAATGCCCGACATTCTAATATACGACATCTCAGATAAAAAAAAAGACATGCACGTGTTAGCCCAACCATCAAGGCACACTTTCTAACACATAAACATGAAAAAAAAATGAATAATATACGGCAATTCCTTACTACGTAGTAATTTTTACAAATATTGAAAAAAAAAACAGAAATTGGTAACCGCAGTTAAATACCCAATATACCAATAACTACGTCGTATCTGACAAAAACAAAGTCATGCATGGGTAGCCAGATCATCTAGACACACTTTCCAACACTAAACAAGCAAAAGTTTTACGACACTATTTGGCAATATCTTACGGAAAAATGACTTGGCAAAAAAATGAAAAAAAAATGAAAAAGGGGCACTCGCGGTAAAATGGTCCTCGTGGTGATGAACGACATTTTAACTAAAAAAAAAAAACATGCACATGGTAGCCAAACAATCCACCAAGACTTTCCACAACTGATAACCTATACAAGTTGCACCATTCTACGACAATTTCATAATACGTAATAACTTTGATAATTATGCAAACTACCTCAGAAGGGTAAACTCGGACGCGAACGACCCCGACGCGTCTCAGAAATCGGGGAAGGAGTACAGCTACAGCAATGCACATCTGGACACTACTAGAGCGTGTAGGGGAGACACCTCCTGCAGGTCGATCACCCACAAATTCAGTCACAGGGGTGAGTCACGTGAGAAAAACCTGTTTTTTTTTGACGCTCGGGGTCGCAAACGACCCACCGTACCTATCCAGGGTTTACCTATTAGAACTAATTTTAAATCCAAACATGATTTTTTTTTGCTTTAAAACAACTATTTGAATTATGAGCAATGGGGTATTATGTCGAAAAAGAATGTGCCACAATATCTTCATTATCCGTTACTTTTCAGAAATCGTTATTTAAGATATAGACATAGGCCTACATATATCATAAGTACGTTTTAAGGCATTTGTGACATTTTGAATGTTGGAAAATAAATGTGAACTTGATCAATTGTCACATTTGTTGTGTTAGTAACGAATGTGAATTGAGGAGGGTGGATTTGAAGAAGGCTTAAGTCCTCTAGCTCAAGTCTCAAGACTGACTTCCAGGATGTTAGCAAACGTGTTGGCGAAGATAATGATCTAGAACACAGTAAGTGAATTGTTATGATGTTTTAAGGACATTTTCTGTTTTGGGTAAACCCTTTTGTTTATTTGACCTGTTGAGTTCGAAATTGGGTTGGCCTACAACAAGAACAGTTTTAAAAAAGTATGCTCATTGGTTGAAAATCAGAGAGAGAGAGAGAGAGAGAGAGAGAGAGAGAGAGAGAGAGAGAGAGAGAGAGAGAGAGAGAGAGTTCATTTCCTTTACCAAAACACTGATCTTTAGATCTTACGACCACTCAATGAGAGAGAGAGAGAGAGAGAGAGAGAGAGAGAGAGAGAGAGAGAGAGAGAGAGAGAGAGAGAGAGAGAGAGAGAGAGTTAATTTCCTTTACTAAAACACTGATCTTTAGATCTTACGACCACTCAATGAGAGAGAGAGAGAGAGAGAGAGAGAGAGAGAGAGAGAGAGAGAGAGAGAGAGAGAGAGAGAGATTCATTTCCTCTACCAAAACACTGATCTTTAGATCTTACGACCACTCAATTTTGTAAAATCTCTCTCTCTCTCTCTCTCTCTCTCTCTCTCTCTCTGTTGGTGCTATTCTACCCCCCCTCTCACTCTTGGTACTATGCTACCCCCCCCCTCTCTCTCTCTCTCTCTCTCTCTCTCTCTCTCTCTCTCTCTCTCTCTCTCTCTCTCTCTCTCTCAGATTACTCGCAGAAGTACGGCTGTATTTCATCTTTTCTTTACTTTGACTGTCTTTTTTCTAATCATCATTAAAGTACTAGATGACTGCAAAGACGAATATGTTCGAAATGACAACTTCTCTCAACCAGGCTTATTTAGTAAAGTACCTTAGTAAAGATCACCCGTTAAGTATTTAATGAATTAAAAATTATATTTACGATAACAATATTCAAATAGTCTGTTTTATTCTGATGTCAGCTGCTTTATAATAATCAGAGTTATAAAGATAACAAATCTGGCTGTAATTTCAATCAGAGGCTAACTCAACACTTTTTATGATATATACTCTGGCTTCATTGTAGATTAGTAAGCGAGGCAGGTTTTGCGTCGTGGGGGATTAGGCCTAGGTGAAATAATCATTGAAACAACCGGTATGTTTTTAGTGGTTGTGTAGAATGTAGTGTTATTATAATTATTATTATTATTAATTATTATTATTATTATTATTTGGTAAGCTACAACCCTAGCTGGAAAAGCAAGATGCTATAAGCCCAGGGGCTTCAACAGGGAAAATAGCCCAGTGAGGAAAGGAAACAAGGAAAATTAAAATATTGAGAACAGTAACATTAAAATAAATATTTCCCATATAAACTATAAAAACTTTAACAAAACAATAGAAGAGAAATTAGATAGAATAGTGTTCCCGAGTGTACCCTCAAGCAAGAGAACTCTAACCCAAGACAGTGGAAGACCATGGTACAGAAGCTATGGCACCCTAAAGACTAAAGAACAATGCTTTGATTTTTGGAGTGTCCTTCTCCTAGAAGAGCTGCTTATGAATTGAATTAGACATTCTTGTTTCGGCAATAATGACTCTTTTCGACTCTTCTGAATGCAATTGGCAGTGAAGATTACTTGCGTCATTTGCGAAAACTTTAACCATTTTTTTTTTTTGCAATTCTTTCTTCCCTGGTAGATGTGATAACTTTCCCCCAAAGACTTTTGGATCGAGGAAAGGCATGAAAAAAATCGATGAATGTGCAGGAGTCTTTGCAATATGTGATGGAGTCTTTGCAATATGTGCGGGAGTCTTTGCAATATGTGATGGAGTCTTTACAATATGTGCGGGAGTCTTTGCAATATGTGCGGGAGTCTTTGCAATATGTGATGCAGTCTTTGCAATATGTGCGGGAGTCTTTGCAATATGTGATGCAGTCTTTGCAATATATGCGGGAGTCTTTGCAATATGTGATGCAGTCTTTGCAACATTTGCTGGAGTCTTTGCAATATGTGCTGGAGTCTATGCAACATGTGATGGAGTCTTTGCAATATGTGCAAGAGTTTTTGCAACATGTGATGGAGTCTTTGCAATATGTGCTGGAGTCTTTGCAATATGTGCTGGAGTCTTGGCAACATATGATGGATTCTTTGCAACATATGACAGAGTCTTTGCAACATGTGCTTGAGTCTTTGCAACATGTGCTTGAGTCTTTGCAATATGTGCTTGAGTCTTTGCAATATGTGCTGGAGTCTTTGCAATACGTGCTGGAGTCTGCAACATGTGCTTGAGTCTTTGCAACATTTGCTCGAGTCTTTGCAACATGTGCTTGAGTCTTTGCTATATGTGCTGGAGTCTTTGCAATACGTGCTGGAGTCTGCAACATGTGCTCGAGTCTTTGCAATACGTGCTGGAGTCTGCAACATGTGCTCGAGTCTTTGCAACATGTGCTGGAGTCTTTGCAACATGTGCTGGAGTCTTTGCAACATGTTCTTGAGTCTTTGCAATATGTGCTGGAGTCTTTGCAATACGTGCTGGAGTCTGCAACATGTGCTCGAGTCTTTGCAATATGCGCTGGAGTCTTTGCAACATGTGATGGAGTCTTTGCAACATCGTCTGTTAATATCTTCATTTAATTCACGTTTCGAATATCCATGATAATTTAGTAACACATCAGTTACATTTTGATGTGAATTCTGGGTTGTTTTATGTACTGAAAAGAGAGCAATATGACCTGTCGCTGGGACCAGGGAGCTCGTTCAGAGCAGAGGTGCATCCGAGGATTGGTAACGTCTCTGCCTGGTGTTTGCCAGTGGGCGGGTTCGAGTACCGCTCAGACTCGTTAGTGCCATTAGTATCTGCAACCTTACCATCCTTGTGAGCTAAGGTTGGGGCGGTTTGGGGGAGCCTATAGGTCTATCTGCTTAGTCATCAGCAGCCACTGCCTGGCCCTCCCTGGTCCTAGCTTGGGTGGAGAGAGGCTTGGGCGCTGATCATATTATATATGGTCAGTCTCTCGGGCATTGTCCTGATTGCTAGGGGCAATGTCACTGTCCCTTGCCTCTGTCATTCATGAGTGACCTTTAAAAAACCTTTAAAAAGGTGTCGTTGTTCTTTTACGATTTTCTTTCATTGTAAAGGAACTAAATATACATTCCTGTAAAATTCGATAAGGTAAGATTAACATGAAACACGTTTTAACTGTGTATCAAATCTTAGTCAGTGTTACGATAGCAGAACCTATTGATTTTCAAGATATGTTTATATATATATATATATATATATATATATATATATATATATATATATATATATATATCTATATATATATATAGATAGATAATTTTGTACTTTGAAACATTTCCTTCATCTTACTAAAGGCGAGATAGGAATGGATTTATATATATATATATATATATATATATATATATATATATATATATATATATATATATATATATATATGTACATATATAGATACATACATATATATATATATATATATATATATATATATATATATATATATATATATATATATATATAGTGTGTGTGTGTATAGTATACATACATATATATACACATATATAGACAGTATATGTATATATATATATATATATATATATATATATATATATATATATATATATATATATATAATATAGTGTGTGTGTGTGTATAGTATACATACATATATATACACATATATAGACAGTATATGTATGTTATATATATATATATATATATATATATATATATATATATATGTTATTGATATATTGGATTGTCATCTAATCTCCCAGCTAACATTTCACCTCAGGTCATACCATTTCATTTACCATTGGAATTAAATAGTAACACCTCTCGTATGCAGCCTTTGCAAACACATAATTGAGAACGGAACATTGCTATTATTACTCTTATTAATATTTCTGAAGCTTTACTCTTTGGTGGATTCAAGTCCCCCCCCCCTCCCCTCCATAGCTCCTCCTTAGACTCTGCCAAAAGAGTTGAATCCGGGCAGCAACTGCTTGATGGAGAAGCACACGCTCTCGGAATGCTTGCTTGCTTGCTTGCTTTCATATCTTCTTGCATGCCTTTGAGGTAATTAGAGACTGGAAGCAACAGATATATTCCTTCATCAAGGCAGAATCTCTTGTCTCTCTTTTTCTGTTTGTGGCATCAGCATGTCAGAAAACATTCCTTCATCAAGGCAGAATCTCTTGTCTCTCTTTTTCTGTTTGTGGCATCATCATGTCAGAAAACTCTCTCTCTCTCTCTCTCTCTCTCTCTCTCTCTCTCTCTCTCTCTCTCTCTCTCTCGTGACTTTACCAATGACGTAAGCCAGTCAACAGGGAAAGCGCAAAAGAAGACTATTCAGGGAAACGATTATATAAACAGAAAAAAGTTAGAACAAAGTTAAGATTAAAAAAAAAGAAAAAGTAGCGATGATTAATCTCGTCTAAAAAAAAAAAAAAAGTCCCATTGAAGAAACAGTAAATGATTCGAAAATGAAATTCTTCCGAGAAGAATCACGATTTCTTGCAACCCCATTATTAAGAACCATTGCATGTTAAATGCCGTTTTAACCTCGATATATTATGCAAATGTTATTATTATTGTTGTAATTTCTGTTGGCATTTCTGGTAAATGCATCTTATCTCAGACTAAGCAGGTGTATATTAAGTATTAAGAAAAGAAAACTAGCTTGAATATTAATAATCTTATAATGATAACACCATTTATAGTTTTTATATGACATATCTGTTTTGACCTTGTTACTGTTTTTAGAATAATTTATTGTTAATTTGTTCTTATCATTTATGTATTTCCTTTCCTCACTGGGCTATTTTTCCCTATTGGAGCCCTTAGGCTTATAGTATCTTGTTTTGCCAGCTAGGATTGTAGCTTGGATAGCAATAATAATAATACTAACAATACTACTAATAATAATTAATTAAGTAAACAAAGTAGTAACCAGCTATAAGTATACATGAATAAGTCATACCAATGTACAGTATCTTGAAGTACAGAAGCGCAAATGATAATACTGACAAGCAACAAATGCCTTTGAACGCAGAATATATCATCACCATTAATCATTAGAATAAGCTGCTTCATCATTCCCTCCTTGACACACCCGAAAAAAAAAACACATTAAGATTGACACCCTGAGTTCTTCTTGCATCAAACAAGTTTGGCCCACCTCTGCTTAGAGTGCGAAAGAAACATTTTTCATTTTAGTCAACTCTGTATTTTATTTATCGTCATATTGTATACCCCAGTGTTTCTTTTCGTTCATGTGTCCGTTTGAGTGAATCCGAAAGCTCTTTGCAATATGTTATGTTAATAAATTCTCTCGTTGTGCAATATATATATATATATATATATATATATATATATATATATATATATATATATATATATATATATATATCTGTATATATTTGGTTGTAATTTGGCACTATATTAAATGATTGTTTATACGTGTTTCAATTTGTGAACTTCGCCTACCAATATACGCCAATATCTATATCGTTATTGAAACAGTGAACTAGTCATAGAAATATTTAAGAGATAGAATTACTATTATTGTATTTCAATGGGTAAATCCAATGTCTTTATCTCTTCATAATTTATAGATGTAATTTCTATTGTAAGATATGAATGACTGACATTCGTTTTCCTCATAATTTCATTCATTTTATTTATCCTATTCCACATCCATTGACTTCTTCCTACTCCTATTTCTTACTCTATTTACAACTGTCTCAATCTACTATTGAGTCTTATAGCATCCTCGTCCACCCCCACCCCCCCCTCGCTTCCCCCCTTCTCCTACCTACCCCCCTTCTCCTACCTACCTATGACCCTCCCCCCCCCACCTTTCCTTTGCTAAACCTATCAAGAGATTTTCTGTGGACTAATTCCCAATTTCACAGTGCAAGGCACCGGTGGATTTACCAGAGGCCTGCTAGAAACAGATTGGAATTCACCCCCCCCCCCCCCCAACCCCTTCTTCCTTCCTTGTCTCCCCCTCCACCTTTTAAGGAAACTCTCCCCTTCCTGAGTCCCTCTTTCCTCACTTTCCCCTGCCGTATACCTCGCCCCCCCCCCCCTATTTTTCTCATATGATTGCGTCTGCATGGATATGATATTCTCAGACTATGTTTTGTTCTGTAGGTCTCCTTTGTCTGGAAGACATAGACATCTCTCTCTCTCTCTCTCTCTCTCTCTCTCTCTCTCTCTCTCTCTCTCTCTCTCTCTCTATAAAAACATAATTATTTTCGAACGTTATCCCAAAGATATAGTCATCTGTTGGTTTTATGCTTCGTTAAACTGATGTTTTATCTGCATATCATTAGATATTATAAGCTCGTAAAAACACAACATTAGAAGCGAGAGAGAGAGACAGAGAGAGAGAGAGAGAGAGAGAGAGAGAGAGAGAGAGAGAACTTAAGATATAAAGGGTTTGAAGTTAAGGAGCGACACGTCTGAATTCTGCTTACTGCACTGTTAAAGATTTGCATTAAAAAATGGTAAGGTAAAATTACGTCGCCTGTATTTTACTGAAATACAGTTGAGAACAGTATATTTTTATGGTTAATTTCCGATTAAGATTACTGGGTTTTTCTAAGAGTGGTTTTCTAACCATTCTAAAACTGATATATTGATGTAAAGGAGTGAAATTACGGTTACCAACCCGTAAAAGATCATAACAAACTAATGTAAAATTACGGTCGCCTGTATTTTACTGAAATACAGTTGAGAACAGTATATTTTTACGGAGAATTTCCGATTAAATTTACGGTATTTTATCTAACAGTGAAGGCAAAGAATTTATTGTAGCTGGGTGGTGAAGAGATACTGAAATGATATTTGAATAATACTCATAGTGTTTTCTATATAAGTTCCCACTTTGGCAGTGAAATAAACATTAGAGAGAAAAGAGATTCATGTGTATGTAACTGTACTGTCCCTCCTTAATCAGAAGAAAAGCGTCCATTTTTAATATTCCCATTGACAGGGAGACCAACAAAATTGATATTAGTATTATTATTATCATTATCATTATTATTATTATTATTATTATTTTAACAATCAAGGTACCCACTTATATGTAGTAAAATCTGAAACGACTAGAATGAAATCAAAGCTAATTTGTATAGATTACAAATTATCATAAATAATAAGTTACAATGATAATAAATTCATAAAAATAATGAGAAAATAAAAAAAAAGGATAATTATAATTCTCGAAATGATGACTCGCGTGATTGGTGTCCCCAGCTAGAGCAGAGGAGTAATGTTATATATATATATATATTTTTTTTTTTGTGGGGGGGGGGGTGAAATTTTGATCCCATTGTCAGGGAGACCAACAAAATTGAATGGCTGATGGGAACTAGAACAAGAGGGCAGAGGTCAGTTAATTAACTAATTATTGAAAATTAAGTTGAATGCGACCAAGTAATTTCATTTAACACAGCCGATTGGGAGACGGATTTACTAAGTTAATTTATTCAATTTATTTTCATTTTCCTGAAATTAAGAATATTAATATTCAAGAAACTTTAAATTTGAAAAGTTTAATGTTGAATATTATCGTAATTCTTCTATATTTCCATGAAAAAAATATATAT
Organism: Palaemon carinicauda; assembly: GCF_036898095.1. Lineage (NCBI taxonomy): Eukaryota > Metazoa > Arthropoda > Malacostraca > Decapoda > Palaemonidae > Palaemon > Palaemon carinicauda. Next base: position 26,470,690 of record NC_090727.1, on the reverse strand, counting down.
TTCTTTTATTTTATGTAAACTATCCCTAAACTTGAAGGGGAAGTGTCTTTGTAGATAAATTACAGATTCTATCAAAATATATATATATATATATATATATATATATATATATATATATATATATATATATATATATATATATATATATATATATATATATATATATCTGAATAGCAAGCTTCCGCTGCACTGTTCTCCAGTCCCGAACCCTCAAGCTGTATGGCAAGATGCATTCCAGCAACGGTGGGACAACACCAACGTTTACGCTTTTCCCCCGTTTTGTCTGATGAGAAGACTGTTCAACAAAACAAGAGCGTCCTAAGATCTATTGATGACCCTTGTATCTACACTATGGCATCACACAGAGTGGTTCCCAGACCTCTTGCAACTTCTCGTAGATCTAGGTAAGCGTACCAATAGGTACGCACAAAATCATGGATTTTTTTACTCTAGAGGCTATGTCCGCCTTACAATGAGCGCAATGAATATGATATTTGTACAGGTTATTAAGAAATGGTTGTAGTTTCATGTTATGTAAAGAAATTGTAGATATTGTAAAGCCATGCTGAGAAAATGGTCACTAAATTTGATGCATACTTATTATTCAGGCATGCCCAATATGTACTCTCCCCTGTCCATTAGGTACTCTTTCACTCATAACTCTGAAGTTCCTAAAGCTACACAAGTCTCCTTTGAATATGTTAGACCTCATTCATTGCTTTATTTGCTCATTTATGATTCAAAGAGTTTCAATTGCATTATCACAGCTTCCATGTGGAATTTATGGGAAATAGTAATAAAAAAGCAAAATATGTGTTTGACATCATGTTTCCACCTTGTAAAATAGCTTTATAGGTTGAGTAACATCAATGCACAATACAAAAGAGATATACTTGACATGGTATACGTAGGGGAAGGCATATACAAATGAAAAATGTTGCGAGTACAGTAAAAAAGAAAAAAGAAAAATTGTATTAATTATTTTCAACAAAACTCGGTATTTTGATATCCTGTTCTTTGAAGTATCACATCTATATTGAGTGTACAGTTCTACACTTAACTACATGAGATACAGTGTTCACACAAACAAAAGCGAGTATAAAAGAAAAAATTAGCAAACTGCTATTTTACTGGAATATTCTTAATGAATATTAAGAAAAATATTTGCATAGTTATTGATAGTAAAATAAATAATAAATTGTTTGACCTGGAAACTCTTTGCCACTTCCCATGGGATTCAATGTGATATATTAACTACCTAAATACAATAGAAGAAAAAAAAAACAGTATTTATACTAGTACCTTCATTAGAAAAAAATACACTTTATGACTGAAATTCTTTGGACAGTTTGAAAATGAACTAAAAAATCTGTTACAATATTTTCATTTTAATTGTGCTAGGTGTAAGATGAGTATTGTTTTTATATTAGATGGAAATGAAAACCCATATACACGATTTCTATATACTTGTTCTGGGTTTTCTAGAACAACTATCTCATCTCGATGATGTGGATAGGACACTTCTTCAATTTCTGGCATTATGTAGAAGCCATCACTTTTTTCTTTCAGAAATGACACTTCATATCCACCTTCATCGACCTTTAAGACTCTGGCAATGTAGACCTTAAACGGGGTCATCTTTCTACCTTTGATAGATGAAACTACTTTCTCTACTTTCACTCCAACCCAAGAATCTACTTTCGGTTCCTCAAGGGTAATGCCAAAAGCAAATTTGTCGCTTCCATAATCTAAGCTCTCATCTGAACTATCATGCAAACTCATGACTTCATCATTTGATGAATCACTTGCTTTACTAGCATAGGAAGGGCCTGCTTCTGCTTTACTATCCCCAGTGAGTCCTTCGTCTTCAAGCATAGCATCTTCATCACTTGTAATTTTTTCTACTCGTTTCCTCTTTTGCTTTGTTAGAGAATCTTTCGTACTTGCTGACTTTGGTGGTTCTCTCTCTTCATCATCTGTACTATCTGTTTGTACTTTTTTCTTATTTCTTTGTGTTCTTGAACCTTTCCTGCCTATTGGTTTCATTGTTTTTTTGCACGATTCTTTCTTTTCTTTTGCGTCTTTTATTCTTTTAAATTCCTCAACCATTTTCAGTGATGATATGGAATACACTCTGTCCATCACATTTCTTATCACCTTTGGCCCTAGCGGTAGTATTTCAACAAGCGGCTGGTGCCCTGGCCAACCTACTAAGTTTAGACAAGAAGGAAGATGTTACCCGCATAAAGCAAATGCTGTTAAGTTACCCATTAAAACAAAAACAAAGAAGTAACATATTCTTGAAAAGAGCACTACAGTAGTAATTATTGAATTATATAACTTTATTTAAGTAAATCAAAGGGGTTACAATAATGTTTTCTACTTAACTTACTTGTTTATATCATTTAAAGCATCTGCAATTATAGCTGGATCATATTTCTTTTGTACCAACTTCCTTTTCATTTTCTGATTTTGACTTGGTTTAGTCACATTGGTTTTATCTATGCTTAGTTTACCCATAATGTATTATTCTATCTGAAGAAAAAGAAAAAGAAATTTATGTCTTTTATGATTAAAAAGTCAGATGACCAATAGGTACGCAGTGTGTGGTGCCCTATATGTACACCCGTGCATATAGGACATCACACACTGCGTACAATTTGGACCGGTCATGGGGTAGATTAACTTGGATTTTACTCCCATGGTTTTCATGGAACATTGGCCCATAGTCCCTCTAGCTGTAGAGATAGTTTTGGATTGTTGTGTTTTGTGGCTTAGGACTCCCTTGCAGGCATTATTATTTTTGAGTACATATTGGGCATGTGTGTCTTGCTCTTGTCCAGTAGGTACGCACCCTTATTCCCCCTAATATTTTCTATTTTATTAGAGTTTTGATGCTTGTTTCATATGGCCGTAGTCACAAAATCAACATGCAAACCAAAAAAAAAGCCAAATATAATACATGCAAATGAACCATAGTATAAGAACATGACATGAGAAACCTTACATTTTCGTTAAGAAATTGTGTATTTTTTCACAATTTCTTCAATTTTGTTTTAGTAACTGGTCCATTATAAAGCAAAGAGCCTAGAAACTTGCCTATATTTAGAATAATGGTGGGGGATTAATATGAGACAAAAATTTAAAGATAAAGTGCTGCCTTTTCATGTGCAGACATTTTTAAATGCCAAATGCGTACATATTGGACTGATGAGTACATATTGGTACCTCTACCCCTACAGAGAGAAC
>NC_090727.1:26428212-26466941 GCF_036898095.1 Palaemon carinicauda | reverse complement strand
CATGCAGACGCAATCATATGAGAATTTTTTTTTTTTGGGGGGAATAAAAGACCCTTCGGCAGGGGAAAGTGAGGAAAGAGGGACTCAGGAAGGGGAATGTTTCCTTAAAAGGTGGAGGGGGGGGGGGGACAAGGAAGGAAGAAGGGGTTGCGGGGGGGGGGGGGGGAATTCCAATCTGTTTCTAGCAGGCCTCAGGTAAATCCACTGGTGCCTTGCACTGTGAAATTGGGAATCAGTCCACAGAAAATCTCTTGATAGGTTTAGCAAAGGGAAAGTTGGGGGGGGGGGAGGGTCATAGGTAGGTAGGAGAAGGAGGGAAGCGAGGGGAGGGGGTGGACGAGGATGCTATAAGACTCAATAGTAGATTGAGATAGTTGTAAATAGAGTAAGAAATAGGAGTAGGAAGAAGTCAATGGAAGCAAAATAGGATAAAATAAAATGAAAAGATATTCCTTCATATCTTACAATAGAAATTACATCTATAAATAACTAAGAGATAAAGACATTGAATTTACCCATTGAAATACAATAATAAGTAATTCTATCTCTAAATATTTCTATGACTATTTCACTGGTTCAATAACGATATAGATATTGGCGTATATTGGTAGCCGAAAGTTCAAAAATTGAAACGCGTATAAACAATCATTAAATATAGTGCCAAATTACAACCAAATATATACAGATATATATATATATATATATATATACATATATATATATAATATATACATACATACATACATATATATATATATATATATACATATATATATATATATATATATCACAACGAAAGAATTTATTAACATAGCATGTTGCAAAGAGCTTTCGTATTCACTCAAACGGACACATGAAGGAAATGAAACACTGGGGTATACAAAATGACGATAAATAAAATACACAGTTGACTAAAATGAAAAATGTTTCTTTCGCACTCTAAACAGAGGTGGGCCAAACTTGTTTGATGCAAGAAGAACTCAAGGTGTCAATCTTAATGTGTTTTTTTTTTCGGGTGTGTCAAGGAGGGAATGATGAAGCAGCTTATTCTAATGATTAATGGTGATGATATATTCTGCGTTCAAAGGAATTTGTTGCTTGTCAGTATTATCATTTGCGCTTCTGTACTTCAAGATACACTGATATGACTTATTCGTGTACACTCATAGCTGGTTACTACTTTCTTTACTTAATTAATTACTATTAAATTTATTATTTTTATTATTATTATTATTATTATTATTATTGCAATCCAAGATACAACCCTAGTTGGAAAAGCAAGATGCTATAAACCCAAGGGTTCCAATAAGGAAAAATAGCCCAGTGAGGAAAGGAAATAAGGAAATAAATAAATGATGAGAAAAAATTAACATTAAATCATTCTAAAAACAGTAACAACGTCAAAACAGATATGTCATATATAAACTATAAATGGTGTTATCATTATACGATTATTAATATTCAAGATAATTTTCTTTTCTTAATGCTTAATATACACCTGCTTAGTCTGGGATAAGATGCATTTACCAGAAATGCCAACAGAAATAACAACAACAACAATAATAACAATTACATAATATATCGAGGTTAAAACGGCATTGAACATGCAATGGTTCCTAATAATGGGGTTGCAAGAAATCATGATTTTTCTCGAAGAATTTCATCTTCGAATCATTTACTGTTTCTTCAATGGTTTTTTTTATTTATTTATTTTTTTTAAACGAGATTATTCACTGTTGCTTCTTTTTTTATCTTAACTTTGGTCTGAATTTGTCTGTTTATATTATCGTTTCCCAGAATAGTCTTTTGCGTTTTCCCTGTTGACTGGCTTACGTCATTGGTAATGTCACAAGAGAGAGAGAGAGAGAGAGAGAGAGAGAGAGAGAGAGAGAGAGAGAGATTTATATTATCGTTTCTCTGAATATTCTTCTTTTGCGTTTTCCCTGTTGAGTAACGTCACAAGAGAGAGAGAGAGAGAGAGAGAGAGAGAGAGAGAGAGAATTTTCTGACATACTGATGCCACTAACAGAAAAAGAGAGACAAGAGATTCTGCCTTGATGAAGGAATGTATCTGTTGCTTCCAGTCTCTAATTATCTCAAAGGCATGCAAGAAGATATGCAAGCAAGCAAGCAAGCATTCCTAGAGTGTGTGCTTCTCCATCAAGCAGTTGCTGCCCGGATTCAACTCTCTTGGCAGAGCCTAAGATGAGGCTGGGGAGGGGGGGGGGAGACTTGAATCCACCAAAGAGTAAAGCTTCAGAAATAATAATATTAATAATAACAATATTCCATTCCCAATGATGTATTGAGAGAGAGAGAGAGAGAGAGAGAGAGAGAGAGAGAGAGAGAGAGGAGTTACTATTTAATTCTAATGGTAAATGAAATGGAAATGACCTGAGGTGAAATGTTAGCTGGGGGATTAGATGATAATCCAACATATCAATAACATTAATATTCCATCTATCTATATCTATCTATATCTATCTATCTATCTATCTATCTATCTATCTATCTATATATATATATATATATATATACACACACTGTCTATATATGTGTATATATATATGTATGTATAATATACACACATATATATACATATATATAATATATATATACATATATATACATATATATATATATATATATATAAAATATATATATATATATATATATATATATAAATCCATTCCTTTCTCGCCTTCAATAGGATGAAGGAAATGTTTCAAAGTTCAAAATTATCGATACCAAAAAAAACATATCTTGAAAATCAATAGGTTCTACTATCATAACACTGGCTAAGATTTGATACACAGTTAAAACGTGTTTCATTGTAATCTTATCTTATCGAATTATACAGGAATGGATATTTAGTTCCTTTACAATAAAAGAAAATCGTAAAAGAACAACGACTATAAAGTGTTCACTTTTGCCATTACTTATGAACCTTTTTAAAGGTTTCTAAAGGTCGCTAATGCATGGCAGAGACAAGGGACATTGACATTGCCCTAGCAATCAGAATAATGCCCTAGAGACTGAGCATATATTATATGATCTGCGCCAAAGCCTCCTCTCCACCCAGGCTAGGACCAGGAAGGGCCAGGCAGTGGCTGCTGATGACTCAGCAGATAGACCTATAGGTTCCCCCAAACGCCCCCAACCTTAGCTCACAAGGATGGTAAGGTTGCAGACACTAATGGCGCTAACGAGTTTGAGCGGGACTCGAACCCCCGACTGGCAAACACCAGGCAGAAACGTTACCAATCCTCGGATGCACCTCTGCTCTGAACGACCTCCCTGGTCCCAGCGCCAGGTCATATTGCTCTCTTTTCAGTACATATTCGAAACGTGAATTAAAGGAATATATTGACAGACGATGTTGCAAAGACTCCAGTACATGTTGCAAAGACTCCAGCACATATTGCAAGGACTTTAGCACATGTTGCAAAGACTCCATCACATGTTGCAAAGACTCGCACATATTGCAAAAACTCCAGCACATATTGCAAAGACTCTGGCACATATTGCAAAGACTCCAGCACATGTTGCAAAGATTCCAGCACATATTACAAAGACTCCAGTACATGTTGCAAAGACTCCAACACATGTTGCAAAGACTCGCACATATTGCAAAAACTCCAGCACATATTGCAAAGACGCCAGCACATGTTGCAAAGACTCCATCACATGTTGCAAAGACTCCAGCACATATTACAAAGACTCCAGTACATGTTGCAAAGACTCGCACATATTGCAAAAACATCAGCACATATTGCAAAGACTCCATCACATGTTGCAAAGACTCGCACATATTGCAAAAACTCCAGCACATATTACAAAGACGCCAGCACATGTTGCAAAGACTCCATCACATGTTGCAAAGACTCCAGCACATATTACAAAGACTCCAGTACATGTTGCAAAGACTCCAACACATGTTGCAAAGACTCCAGCACATGTTGCAAAGATTCTCGCACATGTTACAAAGACTCCAGCACATATTGCAAAGACTCCATCACATCTTGCAAAGACTCCATCACATCTTGCAAAGACTCCAGCACATGTTGCAAAGACTCTCGCACATATTGCAAAGACTACATTACATGTTGCAAAGACTCCAGCACATGTTGCAAAGACTCCCGCACCTATTGCAAAGACTCCAGCACATGTTGCAAAGACTCCATTACATGTTGCAAAGACTCCAGCACATGTTGCAAAGACTCCCGCACCTATTGCAAAGACTCCAGCACATATTGCAAAGACACCATCACAAGTTGCAAAGACTCCCTTACATATTGCAAAGAATCCAGCACATGTTGCAAAGACTCCAGCACATATTGCAAAGACTCCCGCACATATTGCAAAGATTCCATCACATATTGAAAAAACTCCATCACATGTTGCAAAGACTCCATTACATGTTGGAAAGACTCCATTACATGTTGCAAAGACTCCCGCACCTATTGCAAAGACTCTCGCACATATTGCAAAGACTCCAGCACATATTGCAAAGAATCCAGCACATTCATCGATTTTTTTTCTGCCTTTCCTCTATCCAAAAGTCTTTGGGGAAAGTTATCACATCTGTCAGGGAAGAAAGAATTGCAAAAAAAAAAATTGCTAAAGTTTTCGCAAATGACGCAAGTAATCTTCACTGCCAGTTGCATTCAGAAGAGTCGAAAGGAGTCATTATTGCCGAAACAAGAATCAAGAAAACTTTGTCAAGCAAATCACGGGTTATGAAAAAAAAAAAAAAAAAAAAAAAAAAAAGGGGGGGGGGGGCTTCGCGCGACGCTGCCAGGCCTCTAAAAAAAAACCGAGGCTTTGTGCGACGTTGCCAGGTCTCTAAAAAACCGAGTATTCGTGCGACGTTGCCAGGTCTCTAAGCTTACCCCAACCAGTATAGCTACATACACCATGAGAGAATTGTGCAGTATTTCACAGCCGTGCGTCTAAATCATTTATAAGTATGTAAATTATTGGGAGTTTTTTGACATTCCAGCATTCAAATCTGCCTCCTTAGAATGGATTAACTTCTTTATTTTAATAAAAACCGTTGATATCAATATTTGTATTATTTGGAAGTTATACTCTTGGTACACTAAAGTATGAGATAACTTCATCCTAAGTCAAGGCTTATTTGCACCTTTGGGGCTACAATCTTTTTATGCACATATGTATGTATATACATATACACACATATATATGTATCTATACATAAATATATCATCATTATCATCAGCCATTGCTAATCCACTGCAGGACAAAGGCGTCATTATTATTATTATTATTATTATTATTATTATTATTATTAATTGCTAAGCTAAAACCCTAGTTGGAAAAGCAGGATGCTGTAAGCCCAGGGGCTCCAACAGGGAAAATAGCCCATTGAGTAAAGGAAACAAGTAACAACATTAAAATAAATATTTCCTATATAAAGTATAAAAACTTAACAAATCAAGAGGAAGAGAAATAAGATAAAATAGTGTACCCGAGTGCACCCTCAAGCAAGAGAACTCTAACCCAAGGCAGTGGAAGGACCATGGTACAGAGGCTATGGCACTAACCAAGACTAGAGAATAATGGTTTGATTTTGGAGTGCCCTTCTTCTAGAAGGGCTGCTTACCATAGCTAAAGTCTCACTTCTACCCTTACGAAGAGGAAAGTAACCACAGAACAATTACAGTGCAGTAGTTAACCCCTTGGGTGAAGAATTGTTTGTTAATCTCAATGTTGTCAGGTGTATGAGAACAGAGGAGAATCTGTAAAGAATATGCCAAAATATTCGGTGTATGTGTAAGCAAAAGGAAAGTGAACCGTAACCAGAGAGAAGGATCCAATGTAGTACTGTCTGGCCAGACAAAGGACCCCATAACTCTCTAGCGGAAGTATCTCAATGGGTGGCTGGTGCCCTGGCCAACCTAATACCTACTAGTAATATTATCATCTCATCTTTCTCTGACATCTCACCTCTGGTCATTTCCATTTCATTTCCTAATGGAAAGAACATGATGGAAACTCACATACAGCCACTGCAAATACATTATTGATAACGGAACGTTGGTATCATTATTACTATTATTAATATTTCTGAAGCTTTACTCTTTGGTGGATTCAAGTCCCTCCCCCCTCCCTTCCCTAGCCCCCCCCCCCCTCTAGGGCTCTGCCAAGAGAGTTGAATCCGGGCAGCAACTGCTTGATGGAGAAGCACACGCTCTCGGAATGCTTGCTTGCTTGCATATCTTCTTGCATGCCTTCTGGCATATACCTTCTTGCATGCCTTTGAGATAATTAGAGACTGGAAGCAACAGATACGTTCCTTCATCAAGGCAGAATCTCTTGTCTCTTTGTTGGTATGTCAAAAAAAAATCCTCTCTCTCTCTCTCTCTCTCTCTCTCTCTCTCTCTCTCTCTCTCTCTGTGTGGAATAGACTTCCAGTAGATGTAGTAAACAGTAACACGGTAAACTTGTTCAGGAGTAAGTTAGACAAGATCATAAGAACCCTCTAAAGACTTAGGAGTAAAAAAATTCTACCAAAGAGCAAATGGAGTCTCCTCTGATGGACTAAACAAATCTTTGAGACATCCAAAATCCTTGTAACACACTCTCTCTCTCTCTCTCTCTCTCTCTCTCTCTCTCTCTCTCTCATGACAAAAGAAAAATACCCAGAAAAACAAAAGTATAAACAGACTAAGATAGAACAAAGTAGGGAACAAGAAAAAGCTGAGACTAAAGTACATTTGGAAAGGCATCTCATTGGAAGAACAGTAAATAATTCGAAGATAAAATTCTTCCAAAAGATTTTAGATTTCTTGCAACCCTGTTATAAGGAAAAACTGTGCATGTACAACCGCAAAAACCTATGAATATATTAATATTATCAATGTCGGCGCGCTCGCACGTGCGTAAACACACACATATACATATATACACAGCATATATATATGTCTATATATATATTATATATATATTATATATATATATATATATATATATATATATATATATATATCTATATATATATATATATATATACCGTATATACATTTATAAATATAAATATATATACACACACATATATATATACATATATACAGTATATATATATATATATATATGTGTGTGTGTGTGTGTGTGTGTGTTTATGCAGGTGTGCCCGCGCGTATAATAATAATACTAATATGTTAGCAAATCAACACAGCATTTTTCTAGATACATATTCAATGAACAATTTACATAATTTTCAAAGTTTGAAAAATAGTTCATTTACTTTACTGCCCTTCCCTTACTTTTAATTTTCTTTAAAAGGATCAATAAATTGTTTGCTTTCATGATTAATATTGATGAATATTAAATAGTTTCTGCAGAATGTCAATAATGCAATTATTCAGTTTGATAAGAGTTTTAGAATTTTATTTTCTCCTCTTGGTGAAAAGATAGAAACATAAACAATAGGAATACTAAATACACACACACACACATATATATATATATATATATACATATATATATATATATATATATAATATATATATATATGTGTGTGTATATATATATATATATATATATAAAACAATCTCCACCTAGAATTTTATTTTCTCTTCTTGGTGAAAAGATAGAAACGTAGACAATAGGAATACTAAATACACAGACACACACATACACACACACACGCATATATATATATATATATATAAATATCTAAAGCTTAAAGATTCAGAAAATATTAAGGGAAAATTTAAAACGCACAATGAAAAAAAATCACAATAACTGGTATATTACAACACACTTAATCAATCACTTACATTATTGATAATGGTAAAAGCTAAAGGCTTTTCCACATTACATACAGCATATATTTCATAATTCATTTTATTGCTTTTAACATCCGGGGGTGGCTCTAAAATATATAAAAAAGTCACTGTCAGAGTCCTACCATAACTTGTAGATATGGATTTATAAATCCAACACTAAATAGGTATGTGGTGATAGCAACATGATTTTATAAAATCAAACAAATAAAAATAAATAAAAGCCACAATGTCTAATTCAATTCATAAGCAGCTCTTCTAGGAGGACACTCCAAAATCAAAGCATTGTTCTCTAGTCTTGGGTAGTGCCATAGCTTCTGTACCATGGTCTTCCACTGTCTTGTGTTAGAGTTCTCTTGCTTGAGGGTACACTCGGGCACACTATTCTATCTAATTTCTCTTCCTGTTGTTTTGTTAAAGTATTTATAGTTTATATAGGAAATATTTATTTTAATGTTACTGTTCTTGATATTTTATTTTTCCTTGTTTCCTTTCCTCACTGGGCTATTTTCCCTTTTGGAGCCCCCTGGGCTTATGGCATCTTGCTTTCCCAACTAGGATTTTAGCTTAGCAAATAATAATAATAATAATAATAATAATAATAATAATAATGATAATAACACTACTTTCTATATAGCATCTTCCTTTCCAACTAGGGTTGTAGCTTAGCAAATAATAATAATAACAATCATCATCACAATAATAATAATAATAATAATAATAATAATAATAATAATAATAATCATAATAATGATAATAATAATAATAACACTACATTCTAAACAACCATTGAAAACAAACCCGTTGTTTCAATGATTCCTTCACCTAGGCCTAATCCCGTTGACACAAAACCTGCCTCTCTTACTAATCTACAATTAAGCCATATTTTATATCATAAAAAAGTGTTGCGTTAGAACCTGATTGAAATTACAGCCGGATTTCTTATCTTTATAATTCTGATTATTATAAAGCAGCTAGCATCAGAATAAAACAGCCCATTTGAATATTGTTATCGTAAATATAATTTTAATGCATTAAATACTTAACGGGTGGTCTTTACTAAGGTACTTTATTGGATAGGCTTGGTTGAGAGAAGGTGTTATTTCGAACATAATCGTCTTTGCAGTTATATAGCACTTTAATGATTAGAAAAAATGACAGTCAAAGTAAAGAAAAGATGAAATACAGCTGTACTTCTACGAATAATCTGAGAGAGAGAGAGAGAGAGAGAGAGAGAGAGAGAGAGAGAGAGGGGGGGGGGACATAGCACACTTTAATGATTAGAAAAAATGACAGTCTAAGCAAAGAAAAGATGAAATACAGCCGTACTTCTACGAGTAATCTGAGAGAGAGAGAGAGAGAGAGAGAGAGAGAGAGAGAGGGGGGTTAGCATAGCACCAAGAGAGAGAGAGAGAGAGAGAGAGAGAGAGAGGGGGGGGGAGGGGGTAGCATAGCACCAAGAGAGAGAGAGAGAGAGAGAGAGAGAGGGGGGGGGGGTAGCATAGCACCAAGAGAGAGAGAGAGAGAGAGAGAGAGAGAGAGAGGGGGTTAGCATAGCACCAAGAGAGAGAGAGAGAGAGAGAGAAGGGGGTTAGCATAGCACCAAGAGAGAGAGAGAGAGAGAGAGAGAGACTTTACGAAATTGAGTGGTCGTAAGATCTAAAGATCAGTGTTTTGGTAGAGGAAATGAATCTCTCTCTCTCTCTCTCTCTCTCTCTCTCTCTCTCTCTCTCTCTCTGTGATTTTCAACCAATGAGCATACTTATTTGAAGCTGTTCTTATTGTAGGCCTACCCTATTTCGAACTCAACAGGTCTAATAAAAAAAAATGTTAACCCAAAACGAAAATGTCTTTAAAACATCATAACAATTCACTTACTGTGTTCAAGATCATCATCTTCGCCAACACGTTTGCTAACATCATGGAAGTCAGTCTTGAGACTTGAGCTAGAGGACTTAAGCCTTCTTCAAATCCACCCTCCTCAATTCACATTCGTTTATAACACAACAAATGTGACAATTGATCAAGTTCACACTTTTTTTTCAACATTCGAAATGTGATAAATGTCTCAAAAGTGCTTTGGAAATATGTAGGCCTATGTCTATATCTTAAATAACGATTTCTGAAAATTAACTGACATTGAAGATAATGTGGCACGTTCTTTTTCGACATTTTACTCCATTGCTCATAATTAAAATAACTGTTTTAAAGCAAAAAAAAAATCGTTTTTATTTAAAATTAGTTCTAACAGGTAAATTAGGAAAACCGCCCTTTAAATTAGAGGTTTAATTCATTCATTTATAAAAACCGTAGTAATTTCAAATATATCTTTATCTAAAATAACGATTTCTGAAAAGTAACTGACATTGAAGATAGTGTGGCACATTCTTTTTCGACATAATACCACACTGCTCATAATTCAAATAACTTTAAAAAAAAATCATGTTTTTATTTAAAATTGGTTCTAACCGGTAAATTAAGAAAAGCGTCCTTTAAATTAGAGGTTTAATTCATTCATTTATAAAAACCGAAGTAATTTCAAATATATCTTCATCTTAAATAACGATTTCTGAGAAGTAACAGACATTGAAGATAGTGTGGTACATTCTTTTTCGACGTTTTACCCCATTAATCGTAATTATAACAGCTGTTTTATAGAATGTTTGGATTTAGAATGATTTTCTATAGATAAATCAAGAAAAGTGTCCTTTTAGTTAATCTAGTGTTGTATTTAGAATGATTTTCTATAGATAAATCAAGAAAAGTGTCCTTTTAGTTAATCCAGTGTTGCATTTAGAATGATTTTCTATAGATAAATCAAGAAAAGTGTCCTTTAATTAATCTAGTGTTGTATTTAGAATGATTTTCTATAGATAAATCAAGAAAAGTGTCCTTTTAGTTAATCTAGTGTTGTATTTAGAATGATTTTCTATAGATAAATCAAGAAAAGTGTCCTTTTAGTTAATCTAGTGTTGTATTTAGAATGATTTTCAATTTATAAATCAAGAAAAGTGTCCTTTTAGTTAATCTAGTGTTGTATTTAGAATGATTTTCTATAGATAAATTAAGAAAAGTGTCCTTTTAGTTCATCTAGTGTTGTATTTAGAATGATTTTCTATAGGTAAATTAAGAAAAGTGTCCTTTTAGTTAATCTAGTGTTGTATTTAGAATGATTTTCTATAGATAAATCAAGAAAAGTGTCCTTTTAGTTAATCTAGTGTTGTTTTTAGAATGATTTTCTATAGATAAATTAAGAAAAGTGTCCTCTTAGTTAATCTAGTGTTGTATTTAGAATGATTTTCTATAGATAAATCAAGAAAAGTGTCCTTTTAGTTAATCTAGTGTTGTGTTTAGAATGATTTTCTATAGATAAATTAAGAAAAGTGTCCTTTTAGTTAATCTAGTGTTGTATTTAGAATAATTTTTAATGGATAAATTAAGAAAAGTGTCCTTTAAGTCAGTCTAATGTTTGGATTTAGAATGATTTTCAATTTATAAATCAAGAAAAGTGTCCTTTTCATTAGAGGTTTAATTCATTTATAAAACCGTAGTAATTTCAAACACTGGAATGCGAGTTTTTTGGTTTTAATTAGTTTTACAATATACATGTGGCTATAACGTTGTTGAAAATATTAAATCAAAAGCTAGGGAAGCTAATTTAGGTTTGCACATGAAACACAAAACTATAATAAAACCAAACTTCGTGAAAATGTCTAAACCACATGTTATTATGGTGGTAGCTTTATTTACTATAAAGGAACATATTTTTTTCTAATTAAATTGCTCCAGTGAATCAACGAATTTCACATTAATCCAAAATAATATTTACAAGAAATATATTAAAACGTTAGGTTAAATAGTCTACCTTACATGGCAACTCTTATCCATTGCAGGCTACCTACTAAAGACGAGAATTACAGGCCTGGCCTGTTTCATTTTGGGGAACTTCTGAGTTCATTCTACGTGAAATTAGCTATTTATTTGATTAAAACTTTAATTAATTAATATATTAATCAGGAATTAAAACGTGTTAGGATAAATAGTCTACCTTACATGACAACTCTTATCCATTGCAGGCTACCTACTATAGACGAGAATTACAGGCCTGGCCTGTTTCATTTTGGGTAACTTCTGAGTTCATTCTGTGTGAAATTAGCTCTATTTTTAATTAATCCTCCAATTAATTAATATATTCCCCAGAATTTCATTGAAAAACCTAATACCAACATACGACTCCTATCCGCAGGCCTACTAAAGACGAGAATTACAGGCTTGGCCTGTTTCATTTAGGGTAACTTCTCAAAGTTTAATACGTGAAATTAACTCAATTTTTAATTAATCCTCCAATTAATTAATATAATCATCAGCATTTCATTGAAAAGCCTAATTCCAACACTCGACTCCTATCCAAAGGTGGAAAAAAAATGTCGGCAGCAAACAGTTCGGTAACTCACGCCCTATTCACATATGCCCATTTTACAGTTTTTCATTGAAAAATACTGAATAAATCACTCGTGTATAAATATATTGTTATACATTACATTATAGTAAGACGCACTTTGTAATTTATCCGTAAATTCCGCTGTAATGCGGTAAATTTGGACGCAAAGTCGAGACACAACCAACTCACGGCCTATTCACATATGCCCATTTTAAAGTTTTTCATTGAAAAATACCGAGATAAATCACTCGTGTCTAAAGATATTGCTATACATTACATGCATAGTAAGACGCACTTTGTAATATATCCGCAAATTCCGCTGTAATCCGGTAAATTTGAACGCAAAGTCGAGACACAACCAACTCACGGCCTATTCACATATGGCCATTTTAAAGTTTTTCATTAAAAATACCCAGATAAATCACTCGTGTATAAATATATTGTTATACATTACATTACAGTAAGACGCACTTGGTAATATATCCGTAAATTACGCTGTAATACGGTAAATTTAGACGCAAAATTGAAACACAACCGATCGGAAATCACAATCACATAATCACTGATGCAGAGTTGCCAGGTTTTCTAAATGAGAAATGGCCAACTTCTAATCAACAGAAGCTTTAAAAGGCCAACCCATTATTAGAAAAAGGCCAAATATATAGTATTTAAGGTCCGCCTATTTTCATATTACTAAAGGCCGACCAATTTTTTAAAAAAGGTAAAATTTGAGGGTTTATGGCCTGAAAAAAAAGGCCAAACTGGCAACCCTGCGGTTGGTTGATAATCAAACTTAAGTGATGGTTCCAATTCATAAACTTTTTTTAATTTTTATTATTAAACTTTTCCGAGCAAAATTTTTATATTTTATAAGAATATATATTTTTTTCATATGAAAATAAACTTAAATTGACTGTTAGAATCAATTTAATCATAAAAATTTCAACTCATAAACTTTTTTGATTTTTCATATTAAACTTTTTCCGTGCAAAATTTTTATATTTTATAAGAATATATATTTTTTTCATATAAAAATTAAACTTAAATTGACTGTTAGAATCAATTTAATCATAAAAATTTCAACTCAAATTGAGATTCTTAGACTTTCTACTTCTTCATTTCAAAATTTTTCAATATTAGATTCCTATATGTTATGAAAATATAGTATTTTAAT
Organism: Palaemon carinicauda; assembly: GCF_036898095.1. Lineage (NCBI taxonomy): Eukaryota > Metazoa > Arthropoda > Malacostraca > Decapoda > Palaemonidae > Palaemon > Palaemon carinicauda. The sequence goes on along the minus strand of NC_090727.1, from coordinate 26,453,515 downwards.
ATAGAAATATAAATTCTATAAGAATATATTTTTTCATATAAAAATTAAACTTAAATTGACTGTTAGAATCAATTTAATAATAAAAATTTCAATTCAAATTGATATTCTTAGACTTAATTTTTCATATTAAATTTTTTCCGTGCAAAATTTATAAATTTTATAAGAATATATTTTTTTCATATAAAAATTAAACTTAAATTGACTGTTAGAATCAATTTAATAATAAAAATTTCAACTCAAATTGAGATTCATTGACTTTTTATACTTCTTCATATCAAAATTTTTCAATATTAGATTCATATATGTTATGCAAATATGGTGTTTTCATATAAAAATTATATTTTATAAGAATATATATTCTTTATATATAAAAATAAACTCAAATTGACTGTTAGAATCAATTTAATCATAAAAAATTCAACTTAAATTGAGATTCATAGACTTTTTATACCTCTTCATATCAAAATTTTTGGAAATTTTTCAATATTAGATTCATATATGTTATGAAAATATAGTATTTTAATATAAAAATAAACTCAAATTTACTATCAAAATCAATTTAATAATAAAAATTTCAATTCAAATTGAGATTCATAGACTTTTTGTACTTCTTCATTTCAACATTTTTCAATATTAGATTCATATATTTTATGAAAATATAGTATTTTCATATAAAAATAAACTCAAATTGACTATTAAAATCAATTTAATCATAAAATTTTAATTCAAATTAAGAACCAAAATGTTACCAAATGTCAGTGGTGCCATCGTACGATAATTATCGTACATGCACGATTATTTTAGGTCTAGTACGATGTACGATACATAACTTATGTATATAAATATATGTGTTTATGTGTTTGATTAAACAATTATACTAAAATATTTTGAAATAAGTCAATCATGTAACTCTTAAATAATTATTTTGAAACTGTATACGATCATTTTGGTTGAAAAACGACAATTTTAAGGCTCATGTACGATTATCCAGTCGAATAATTTGGAGAACATGACGCCGAGAAGTTTTATTTGAGTTTGTGATCCATCGAATATATTAATTATCGATTCCAGAAGGAAAATAACGTTTTATTTGTGTCATTCACTTTACAATGGTGATTTGGATGAGCAGTATAACTTATATACTTCAGTACTTCACCAAGAAGCAAAGTTCAACTTTCCTCCAAGGAAACTATGTTGCAGGTAATTTTACATATTTATCAAATTATCATTGCTCATTATACATATTTATCCAGTTATTATTGTTCATTGTGTATTTTAACGCTATAATTTCATGATTGTAGCCTATATCATTATGTCATAACTCTAAAAATGCATTATCACGTCTTCTGATTGATTGAGAATAGGCCTACCACTGGGAAGGCATTGCTGCTTAACCTAATATTTCTTAGGTTTAATATTGGATATTTATTTAAATATTATTGTTCATTATGTATTTTAACGTTATTATGTGTAATTTCATGGCTGTATATTGTATATCATTATATCATATTGCTAAAAATGCATTATCACGTCTTCTGATTTATTTGGACTAGGCCTATGACAGTTATACATATTTATCGAGTTATTATTGCACGTTATGTATTTTAATGCTATTATGTGTAATTTCATGGCTGCATATTGTATATCATTATATCATATTGCTGAAAAATGCATTATCACGTCTTCTGATTTATTTGGACTAGGCCTACGACAGGGAAGGCGTTGCTACATAACCTAAGATTGCATAGGTTTAATAAGGGATATCTTTTTTTTATGGGAATTTCTATTAGAATTCGAAGTATATATTCAGTTTTAATGCATATGATGTTAAATTTCATTATCTAACAACAATCGGTATTATTTTACAAGCACTTACCAGGCCATAGGCGATATTTGCCATTACAAACAACATCAGCTACACATTTCAGTCACTTTTTCTTCTATGCACTTTGCGGCGGAAATGCATAATTAACGAGTTATTCAATATCTTATTTTTAATATTTGTTAAAAAATGGACAAGTCATTCGACATGTTGACTCCACAGGTAGCTCTTGTTAGTTTGTATATCTGTTTTCATCTTACTTGGCTCCTCCCCATTGCGCAATGTGACAATATTTGCTTGAATGCGCATTTGCTCCTCCCACTAATGTCGCTCCTCCAATCAAAATACTACTGGGTTCTTTTCAAGGGTTATTATTGGACGATTCATTGGTCTCTCAGTCTTGTTTCAAGGATCTGTTTTTCGTGCAATATAACATTGTAAACGATAGGATTTTGTTTTTTTCCCTATTTCATTATGGGAGAAACCCGTGATTGTCGTTTGTTTTCGGTTTTCAAAAGTTCCGGTTTCTATATTTTCATCACGTCACTTTACTGTCATGGATCCTCCGGTACGGTTGTGTGAAATATGTCGATATTCCTATTTTGATGTGATCGGCCGATTTCATGGGAATTATAATGGAACTCCTGAAGTAGTGAATCGTTTTCTGAGGGAGCATTCCGTATTACCTTTAAGTGTCCAGTGTGGTAAATGTGATTCGCCTTTACATTTTCGTGAGGATTGACATGTGTGGTATTGTACCAAATCTGAACGTATTCCAGTATTTGATGATTCAGAAGAGGGTCAACCACAACCTTCCACATCTTCATCGTCATCTTCCGTTTAAGGTAAGAAGTGATTTAATAAAATATATATATTCAAATTTACCCCTGGTTAAAGGGGGGGGGTCGCAGAGGGGGGCGAAGCCCCCCCCCCCCCGGTAGGGGTACAGGGCCCCTAGGTTAGGTTAGGTGGGTTTGTTAGGTTCTGTGGTGCCCTGAAAATTACTGTGGCCTTAAGGGGGGGTCGCAGGGGGGGCGAAGCCCCCCCCGGTAGGGGTACAGGGCCCCTAGGTTAGGTTAGGTGGGTTTGTTAGGTTCTGTGGTGCCCTGAAAATTACTGTGGCCTTAAGGGGGGGTCGCAGGGGGGGCGAAGCCCCCCCCGGTAGGGGTACAGGGCCCCTAGGTTAGGTTAGGTGGGTTTGTTAGGTTCTGTGGTGCCCTGAAAATTACTGTGGCCTTAAGGGGGGGTCGCAGGGGGGGCGAAGCCCCCCCCGGTAGGGGTACAGGGCCCCTAGGTTAGGTTAGGTGGGTTTGTTAGGTTCTGTGGTGCCCTGAAAATTACTGTGGCCTTAAGGGGGGGTCGCAGGGGGGGGCGAAGCCCCCCCCGGTAGGGGTACAGGGCCCCTAGGTTAGGTTAGGTGGGTTTGTTAGGTTCTGTGGTGCCCTGAAAATTACTGTGGCTTTAAGGGGGGGTCGCTGGGGGCCCCTACCCCCCCTCCCCCGTAGGCCTAGTTAGGGGTATGGGGGAGGGGTGCTGGAACATTAATTATTCATTTATTGCAAATATCATTCAATGCCCCAACACCAGAATATATGTTTTACCAGTAGATTTTGATGTGTTTTGCAGGAATTTCACCTTCATATTTGTCGAAAATACACAGTTTTTGTCACACACCATTTGGGGTGTGGGATAAAAACGGGTGATTTCCGCCAAAAATGAAGGTGAAATTCGTGCAAAACACATCAAAATCTACTGGTAAAACATATTTTCTGGCCCCTAGGCCCTGGTAAGTCATAGTAAAAATTTACCCAACAATCACAGACCTATTTTATGAATGTGTTATAAAGTTACAAATTTGGTATAGGCCTAGGCCTACAAATCTAAATCATGAATTTTATTACAATAGGCCTTGCCTATCTCTCTCTCTCTCTCTCTCTCTCTCTCTCTCTCTCTCTCTCTCTCTCTCTCTCTCTCTCTCTCTCTCTAAGTAAAACCTAACTTAGGCAGAGAGCCTGGTATTCAGGATCCTTGGTATTATTATAGAACATCGCCGGAAAAACTTTAATAGTAAAGAAATGGGGTTATATATAGGAAAACACCTGTTTTCTATGAAATTGGCCTTTATTTCCGTCGCATATAAATAGTTAATAAGATATACCCTAGTATATCCTACGGCAATGGGGGCCACAAAGCTGGAACCTTGGGTTTTGGGTGGGGAAAATTTACTGGTGAATTTATGAATAATGGTAAAACTAACCTTTACATCGTTATACATTATTCTCTGGGATGCATAATAAATCCCTGAAAAATTACCCAAAATATGGGATCCTCTTCCCCTAAAATATTTATTTCACTTTAGTTTACATTTTGCAAACAAGATGTACCGGTGCCGGTTTAGTATGTGGCCTACCTTTCGAGTATGGCCTACAAAATTCTATATGTTTTAGTATGTAGCCTAGCCTAACCTAACCTAACCTAACAAGCCAGGTAGGCCACATACTAAACCAGAATAAAAAAAGGTAGGCCACATACTAAACCAGAATAAAAAAGGTAGGCCACATACTAAACCAGAATAAAAAAGGTAGGCCACATACTAAACCAGAATAAAAAAGGTAGGCCACATACTAAACCGGTGTGACGGTCTGAACGATCCCACGGTCTCAGAATTCTCCTTGACATTGTATAATGGTTCTTTAACGCCATTAGCTCGCTTCGCTCGCATGAAAATAAAACATCAAGCTCGTATGTACTGTCAAGCGGTAATGTTGAGCTGCGCACGCTAACATTACAGGAAAATAAAACATCAACCTCGTATGCACTGGCAAACTGTAATGTTCGCGCATGCGCAGATTACCGAGGAGAATTCTGGGACCAGGGGATCGTTCAGACCGTCACATCGGCACCGATGTATCTGCTGCTGTTTGTGCGCTTGTGCATAGCTTGTTGCGTTATAACGACTCCATACTTCCTGCACGCAAGCCATCCTTCTACTTTCTTTCTACCAATGGAATTACTCCTGTTCGTTCATTTGTAAGTAGCCCCTCCTACTACCGTCCCTTACCATATGACAAAGTTTCCCATATTTGGGCATGTTAGTATGCTTGAATGTGACGTAGGCAGTTCTGCAACACGCCCTAATCTCTTAAGACAACTGCTCAGTTCCTTTGTAGCTATTTTGGGTGTGCGTTTTGAAGGCCAACGTAACAAAGTATAATGAATGTCATTATGGCTATATGGGTGCTATTGCCAACTTTCATGGTGAGTATTACGGTACATCTAGTGTAGTGAACAATTTTTTTAAAGCTCATTGCGTTATCCCTCAAAGTTTAACGCTTTTACCCCCAAAGGACGTACTGGTACGTTTCACAAAACTCATCCCTTTACCCCCATGGACGTACCGTTACGTCTTTGCAAAAAACCGTTTTTTAAATTTTTTTTGTGCATATTTTGGATATTTTTTTTTTGAGAAACTTCAGGCATTTTCCAAGAGAATGAGACCAACCTGACCTCTCTATGATGAAAATTAAGGCTGTTAGAGCAATTTAAAAAATATATACTGCTAAATGTGCTTGAAAAAAAATAACCCCTGAGGGTTAAGGGTTGGAAATTTCCAAATAGCCTGGGGGTAAAAGGGTTAAAGTGTCCCAAGTGTAATTGAGTTAGCTTTTAGGAACACCAACACTTTTTCTACTGTAACTCTACTGTATAGATTGCTAAGACAAAAAAAGGCACGTTGGTGTCAATTGTAATGGTAGGAATTATTTGTGATTTAATTTCAGATTTTTTGACCAGTGTAGTGGGTCTGGGGATCTTGCCCCTTGGCTAGGCCTGTGACCTAGGAAGGGGACTCCGGGGCTTGCCTCCTGGCTAGGTCTGTGACCTGGGAAAGGCTTACAGGTCTGTGACTTGGGAACTACTAGGTTAGGTTAAGTGGGTTTGTTGGGTTCTGTGGCCTTTTACAAATCTTGAAAGTGTTAAATAATCTTGATTTTAATTTTTCTATGTTTCTTCCCACCCAAAGTCCCAGAATCCCAACTGTGTCTGTTTGGAAGGGGGTGGGAACAGCATAAGAATGGTTAATTTATGAGAAAATAAAGGTCAAATTACATTATTTACTGTAGGAAAAGTAGTTGTTTCTATTGGAATTGTAGTTCCGTTTTGTTCTATAATTTTACCGGTTCCTCAAGTTCTGGTTAATGAAACTCGTAAGTAGTGGTAATGCGATGTAATATATTTTATCTATTATATATCAAGGAGCATGTGATGGCTTTTGCGGGTATGGCTCCGTTGGCTGTAAGTTGAGCAAAAATACGTATATTTTGATACCCCTTAACATTGTGAAATGTTTTATATATCGCCATGATCAGCAAAACTGTACTAGTCAGGCCCACCTATACCAGGTTGGTTTGTTGTGCATTCAGAAGAAAGTCTCCCACCACTACTAATATGCACTGGGCAGCGTGGCGATGAAAACTGCCCAAACCCGAGAGATGAATTAACATGTCTGAGGCTTTTGCCCTGCAGTGGACTAGAAACAGCGGCATTTGTTGTTGGTGGTATATATATTTGTGTGTGTGTCAGAGAGAGAAATTTTAGGGTAATGTATTTGATATACTGTATTACTTTTGGGGTAAACATTTAAGCCACTCGTTTCCTATGCATTTACCAGCTAAATTGATTAATATATCATGTATAATTGTTTTTCCTATTTTGCATAGTATATAAAAGTCTCACCGCCTAATTTTCTACTTCCAGATCAGTCTCCGAAAGGTACGTGAGAGTTTACATCAAATTTTGCTGGAATTACTACCGTTAAGGTAATGTCCTGTCAGTGTTGTTTTTTATTGTGGTGCGCTGTAAAGTCTCCGTTAAGTGAGGATATATGAAGCGATACCCTACCATCATTGTTCAGTTGGCTAGTTAAACTTTATATCATTTTGCTGTGTTGGGTGATTATGAACGAATTTTAAAGAATAATTTGTTCAGTAGGCCTAATAAGAGTTTGTAGCTAATCCAGTTCTCCTTTTAAGAGTGGGGAACTTTATCAATAGGTCTATTAAGAGTTTTGAACTTATCCTGTACTTTTCCAGATTAATAAGAGTATGGAACTTATATTGCAGGTCTAAGAGTATGAAATATGACACATTTTGCCTGAATGAGAATTTAAAATAATATGAGAATGGGGTTTTTGATCTGTAGATTTTATGGTACTGGTTTAGGATTTTTCATTTCGTAATTACGACAGGGATGTGTATTGTAATGTGTACCCGTGGGCTCTAGTAGGCTATGTCTATTTCTTTCAGTTGTAGTAGGCTATGTCTATTTCTTTCAGTTGCAGAGTGATGTTCAGAATTCGGTTATAACAGCAATATAGGTCGTTTGATATTTGACAGTATTTTTTTATTCAATGTCATGTTAAATTATATTCGTATTATTTGATCTTCACATCTGTACCATTTGCGTAACCGATGAATTTGCTGCCCAGTTACCCTGTGCATTGTTGCAACATTTAGTGTAGACTTTTACTTTGTGTATTTAAATTTCATTTTTGGGCTCAGGCCATGTCGTCGTGATGGAAGTTCCTTCAAAGGTAGCTTCCTAGGTATATTTGACTACAGTGATATATCCCAGAGAATTTAACAAAGGTATCCAGAATTCTAACTCCTGGAGCGAGTATCCCTTAAAATTTTAAAAGGGATATCGCATAATATCAGAGGACGTATTCTTGACACGTCTCATGGCTATCTACACCCCCAATAGCGCTTTCGCTTCGAAGGGAAGAGTGGCAAGAATAAGGAGAGTCGTTAAAGAGGCAACACTCCTACTGTACTGTAAATAGTGCGCCAAATCGCCACCGCATCGTGAGGTTGTAGCCATTATGGCCATGCTTCTGACCATCATTTTTTACTATGTTAAGCCAACCGTTGCTGTAATGGCGCCCTGGTGTTGCATGACGACACAAAGCATCGGCTAATCAGCACAAGTGGTCGCCACGTGGTGGCGTAAGCAGTGCGTTACCTTGGCGATGGTTACCACATTTTTGTCGGTGAGACAGAAGTCTTTGTGGTGACATGGTACTGTGTGACGGAAACATGACTGGGCGATGTAACTATGTAACCATCACCGAGTAAAAGCGGATTTTGACATAGGAAAAATCTAGTTTTGGGTGCGATAGCCGTGTTGTCCTGATGGAAGTTCCTCAAAGGCAGCTTTTTACTTAGGATATTTCTGCAAGTGATATACTAGAGAATTTTACCTAAGAACTATCACGGGGTTCTAAACCCCACGAGCAAATATACCGAGAGATAGCATGTATGAGACGGGGACTTGTTTAAAACAAGCCACGGCTATCCTTCCCCGAATAGAGTTAACCTTGTTTCAAAGGAAATGGGATCAGACTGGATACGTAGGCGAGAGAGCTGTTACAATACCGATCCCAGTGTGCTGAAAACATGTTCGCTGGTTCGCCATTCTTTCTAGCAGTGACATCTTCACAGATTTTTTTCGGGAGTTTCTACTTGTTTTCAAGTTTTTCAGAGTGTTTTTGAGACCATTGATGCTTCTGCTTCTTCCTCATTGCATAAGTTGAGTTCCAATTCCTTTTGTGGTGGAGAATTTCGCGTCTCCACCCTTGTGTTTAAGCGTCCGTTAATTGTCTGTGGCCAACGCATGGCTGAAGGAGCCAAAATCCTTGCCGTGAATAACCATATGGTTACGTACATCAGTAGGTCACCCTATAATGATACTCTCAAGTATGTGATATACCGTACGCAGAACATTGCCTCTGGGAATATTGCCCATGTGGGAACATTACCACTGGGTACATTGCCCTTGTGGGAATATTGCCACTGTGAATATTTCCCATGTAGGAACATTTCCGGTGGGTACATTGCCTTTATGATAATAAAAGATATGGAAAATAGATTTTTGTTAGGTTAGGTTGGTTAGGTGAGGTAAGGTAAGGTTAGGTAGGTTTGTTTATGTATGGTTGGTTAGGTTAGGTAGGTTTAACAAAATATATTTTTATTGATGTAATCTACGTATAAGATGAATTGATGTTTAGCTTACATTCTTCAACAATCTAAAAACAGTTTAAAAGATTACCAATTTCTAATTATGGAAACATTAACAAAAATTAGGTTGTAAGTAACATTTAACTCGTAAACTAGATAATTATATTATGAATTAAAAGATGAGTTAAATGTAAAGTAGCTAATTATCTTAGAAAAAAACTGGGTAATGTTCCCACATGGGGAATGTACCCAGTGGCAATTGTCCTAACTCTTTATTATACAATACCATCATGGCGACTTATATAATGATTTCACAAACAAATTACTTTTTCACCTTAGCCACATTATTGAGGGCGACTATTGCCAACCTTGCCCTTTATGACGATTGCGGCCTTAGATAGGCAAGGTTGGGTGAGGTTAGGTTAGGTTAGGTTAGACAAAGCTAGATTAATTAGGCAAGGACGGGTTAGGTCAGATAAGGTTTGGCAATTATTGGTTACTCCATATCCTCGCTTTTCATCTTTTTCATTCTTTCCCAACGAAAACTCTAATTTCCTAAATTTGGCTTTTGATGACAGACCTCTATAAAAATGCTACTTGATAATAGACTAGAATAGAACAAGACTTTTCATGAGGATTACTTTAGAATGAGCTTAAGTTTTTTTATGATAGGCCTATCTTACATTCCAGGTTTTTTCTTGCTCTTGCTATAGCCTAAAACCTTTTAACCCTTTTACCCCCAAAGGACGTACTGGTATGGACGTACTGGTACGTTTCACAAAAGCCATCCCTTTACCTCCATGGACGTACCGGTACGTCCTTGCAAAAAAATGCTATAAAAATTATTTTTTTCATACTTTTGATAATTTTTTGAAAAAAATTCAGGCATTTTCCAAGAGAATGAGACCAACCTGACCTCTCTATGACAGAAATTAAGGCGGTTAGAGCAATTTAAAAAAAATATACTGCAAAATGTGCTGGGAAAAGAATAACCCCCTGGGGGTTAAGGGTTGGAAATTTCCAAATAGCCTGGGGGTAAAAGGGTTAATTTACACTTTGTGGTGCAACAACTGAATGCCCTCCACAGTTCCAGTGCTTGGGCATATGCCCAAAATTCATGAACCCAATATAATCCAGATATGCTTTTATATATGACAGACTGTCATTGTATGGGAATACTGAGTATGCTTCATGCCGTGTTCGTAAAATTACTAAAGTTTATGACATTTTGTCAGAGATGTGCACCTAAATTTTGCCATAAATCTGATCATTTATTTTTTAACAGTCATTCCATATTTTGTGATCATTACCTTATTTAAATGTAATTTTATTAAGATTATTTTGTTTTATCATTACGATCCTTCAGTAATTGCATTTTATTTTGAATAAATTTTTGTTCTTTAGTTTTTCTTATTTTCTAAACATTGAAATTTATTTTGTATTTCTCTATTGTTATTTTGCAATAATAATCTGCACAAAGTTTACATAATTTTGCTATTAGATTTGTTTGTAATTTTTGGTTGGGATGATTTAGCAAACACACGTTATAATTGCAAAAGGTATATTGTATAAGTCGTACACAATTTTGACGTCATATAGTGTAGAGCTACACTGACATGATGTTATTTTTTCAACTAGATGATTATTATACCTACCTAAGTTATATTATGTAAGTTGTAATTTTTCTTTAGGACAGGCTATCATACAGAGGTTATAGGAGCAGTTGATATATATTATCGGAAAGTTTTAAACAGATGTTATACTCCAGGTTCAAAAGGTACATTTGGCAAGTAAATATTTTGGGTGTGTGTAGGTAGTTGGGATAGGCGTAAACTTTATTTTTACTTTCCAGGTAGACTTCCTTTATGGGGAAAATGTTGTTTATCTTTGTCTAAAATTCAGCATTATGAAGCTTCATCTGTGGTGGATAATGTGGGAGGGTGGGCTGTGCCACCCTAGCAGTACCAGCCGAATTCGGTTGAGTCCCTTGTCGGGGTGGGAGGAATGTAGAGAGGAGATGTTCCCTTTTTTGTTTCATTTGTTTGAAGTCGGATACCCCCGCAAAATTGGGGGAAGTGTCTTGATATAGGTATGTATGTATGTAAAATTCAGTGTTATGAAGCTAGTTTTACAATTTACGTAATATGATTTAGTGTTGCCGTGGCAGAGGGAAAGCTGGTTGGGAAGTAAACATAGGGTTGAGACTTAGTCTTAGGATAAGCTGAGGACACGGCAGTCCAGTAGGGTCATATCCCGTCTCAAGTAAGGAAGTAGCAGGTTGGTAGATGCAGCTCCTAGGTTAAGTTAGGTGGGAAACCATAGGTTAGATGGCGTTCTTGTATTTGTTTCCCTTTTACCAACAAGCTATTTGGAACTTTCCAACCCTTAACCCCCAGGCATTTTCTTTTTCAAGCACATTTTGCAATATTTTTTTTTTAAATTGCTCTAAGAGCCTTAATTTTTGTCATAGAGAGGTCAGGTTGGTCTCATTCTTTTGGAAAATACCTGAAGTTTCTCATAAAGTTATCAAAAATATGCAAACAAATGTAAATAGCAGTTTTTTGCAAGGACGTACTGGTACGTCCATTGGGGTAAAGGGATGAGTTTTGTGAAACGTGCCAGTACGTCCATTGGGGGTAATAGGGTTATAATTTGGTTTTTCAGTCATAGCTTGAAATTTTACTCCTGGTCCATCCCAACCAACTACAAGGGCTCCTGCCTTTTGATAGGATTGTAAGGACACCGCTTCCTTCGTCGTCCAGAAAATCAACAAACTGCTCATTTATTTGAATTCTCCTTTCGCCACACCGTGGTTTCCCATGTATATGTATTCCGCTCTATCAGAGCTACATTTTGACATATGTACCATTTCATTACATGTTTCTGTTAACTCATAATTCGTATATTTGTAACTGTAAGAAAACACATATATTTTGGCGGGCAATTCATTTTGATTTGGCGCCAGCGCCATCCTACCTTTCCGTCCGCACCTTGTAATATAGTCCCATGCTCATTTGAATAAAGTATCAGTTGATCTTGGTGACGCTTGTCTCACTGTCCTTACAACTAGTGACCCCGGAGTTGAAAGTAGCATCAGCGGTTTTGGCTTTGCCATTAACGGACTTATTACGGCCGTGCTACCTTCTCTATACTCTGTTACCTTAGGCATGAGCCTGCCTTTGGTTCTCCCACACTTCGGTGAATGTAAGGCAGTAGGATGAGCTTAACCGACATATCAACTTCCCACCTCTTCGCCGACTCGTCGTCTAGCCACGATGCAGGAAGCAACACGCCCATCGCACCCAACGGCCTTGCCTCCACGCCCAAAGTCAAACTGCCGCCCTTTTCTCAACACAACACCGCTTCCTGGTTCCTGAGAGCAGACGTAGTCTTCCGTGTTGCTAGACTCAGCGACTCCTGCGCCAAGGCTGACATCGTTCTCACCTCCATACCTGAAGAGGTATTCGACAAGATTTCCCCATGGTTCGACGCCCAGGCCGGCCAAGTTTCATACAACGACCTGAGAACGAAACTCATCGGTATCTACTCCCTCTCCGTCTCAGCAAGGGCACAGAAAGTCCTGGACCTCACCGGCAAGCCCATGGGTGATACCTCTCCTGTCGAGGCGTGGGACGAGTTAACCGGCCTGCTTATGCTCCCCGAAACAGACAGCAACGGCCGACGACGTGAGATTAGCTTATCTCGCAAGATCTTTCTTCGACGCCTACCACAGGACGTAAGGGCCCGATTGACAGACGCCGACACGCTCCCGATGAACGAACTCCTGTCGAAGGCTCAGAAGCTCCACGAGGCCTCCAAAGCATCTCGCCTCGGAGCATCATCGTCAACACCGCTTTTGTTCTCCTCCTTCAGCAGCTGCTCTTCCATAGACTCCTCGGCAACGGCCCCTGAGGACGACGAGATCAACGTTCTATCAAGAAAGAAACCGCCGCAACCAACACGACCGAACCCTAGGACTAACCCAGCATGGTGCTTCAGTTCGGCAGCGACGCCAAGAAATGTAGAGCACCATGCAGTTTCCCTAGAATACGACGCCAGAAGCATCCACCTGCCACCATCGCAGCCGCAGGTAACATAAACAAGAATGGTTTCTATATCCTCGATACCATTTCCAACCGTAGACTCATGGTAGACACCGGCGCAATGCAGTCAACGTTCCCACCTTCCAAGTCCGACCTAGACCGTGGTCCCGACAAAAACGCTCCCTCACTCATTGCCGCCAACGGATCTCCCATACGGTGCTATGGAATTAGGACCCTCAAGATATCTATCATGGGCCGTTCGTATTCTTGGCCCTTCGTCATCGCTGACGTCAATCGCCCCCTCCTCGGTGCGGATTTCCTCGCCCATCATGGACTCCTCGTCGATGTCGCCAACAAACGTCTCATCGACACGGGAACCTGCCAGTCCTGCCCCCTGGAACACGGCCCTGCAACAATGTCCGTATCCGCCGTAACGACGCACCCCTACGCCGACCTCCTACAAGAATTTCCCGAGGTTTTCAAGCCCGAGCTCCGACACTCGCCAGGTTCCCCGTCCAAGCACGGGATCTACCACCACATCACAACGACAGGACCTCCTACTCACGCCAAATTCCGCCGCCTCCCGCCCCAGAAACTGAAGGATGCCAAACGCGCCTTTGAGGACATGGAACGCATGTGTATCTGTAAGAAAGCATCGAGCCCCTGGGCATCGCCCCTACACATGGTAAAAAAGCCGGACGGGCCCTGGAGACCTTGCGGCGACTACAGGCGCCTCAACCTCATCACAACGCCCGATCACTACCCGCTGCCCAACATGCAGGACCTAACGAACGCGTTGCACGGCGCAAAGTATTTTACCAAGATGTACCTCCTCAAGTCTTACTTCCAGGTCCCCGTATTTCCGGAAGACATCCCGAAAACTGCCATTGTAACGCCGTTTGGATCCTACACCTTCGCATACTCAACCTTCGGTCTACGCAACGGCGGGGCGACCTTCCAACGACTAATGGATAGCGTTCTGGGTGACCTACCTTTCTGCGTCTGCTACGTCGACGACATCCTGATATTCTCGAAAACCAAGGAGGAACACCGGAGGCACGTCCGCACCGTCCTCAAACGCCTACAGGAGAACGGCCTGGTCGTACGTTTCGACAAATGCACGTTCGGTGCGGAAGGAGTGGATTTCCTTGGTCACCGCGTATCCTCGTGCGGGGTAAATCCCATGACAACGAAAGTCAACGCCATCAGAAAGTTCCCGATACCTACGACCATCCGCCAACTTCAGGAGTTCCAGTGGATGGTCAATTATTATAGGCGCTTCATCCCCAACATCGCACAAACCCTGTCACCCCTCGACAACGTCCTGAAAGGAAAAGCGAAAAAACTCGAGTGGGGTTTGCCCCTGCAACAGGCATTCGCCTGGACGAAGGATGCCCTCGCGAATGCCACCACCCTGGCTCATTTCAACGACAACGCGCCCCTGCGACTAACGACCGACGCCAGCAACGTCGCCTGTGGGGCTGTGCTGGAGCAACTCGTCGATGGTTCTCTTCGACCGTTGGCATTCTTCAGCAAGAAATTGAAACCCGCCGAAACAAGATACAGCACCTTCGATAGGGAACTCCTCGCCGTCTACCTCGCCGTCCGCCACTTCAGGCACATCTTGGAGGGCACTCCCTTCACAATCGCGACGGACCATCAACCCCTCGTACACGCTTTTACGAAATCGACTGACGCATGGTCCCCCCGTCAACAACGTCATCTCGCAACATTCGCCGAATTCGGGTGCACCATACGTTACGTCCCAGGAAAGAAAAATCCAGTCGCGGACGCCCTTTCAAGGATTGAAATTGACGCAGTCCACCTGGGAATTGACTACGCTAATCTCGCAACCGAACAGCGCACCGACCAAGAAGCACAGGATCACCTGACGGGGCCATCTGCGCTCAAGATAAGTGCGATTCCCCTCGGACCAGCAGGAGTAACTATTCTTTGCGACACCAGCACCGGCCGCCCACGTCCCTGGATACCAGCCTCCTGCAGAAGGAAAATATTCGATATCATCCATGGACTTTCACACCCCTCAGGACGCACCACCGCTCGCCTTCTGTCTGAGAAGTTTGTCTGGCCAGGGATAAAAAAGGAGGCCCGGGAATGGGCGAAGTCATGCATCAACTGCCAGTCAAGCAAAGTCAGCCGTCACACCGAATCGGGGGTAGGCGATTTCCCCCAGCCAAAAAGACATTTCGGTCACATACACATCGACGTCGTGGGACCATTGCCCCCTTCTGGATCTGCTCGCTATCTGCTTACGATCATCTATCGCTCCACAAGGTGGTTGGAGGCATCGCCGATGACCGAAGCTACGACTCAAGCATGCGCTGAAGCCCTCCTGTCAAGCTGGGTGAGCAGGTTTGGCGTTCCAGACGACATCACGACAGACAGAGGCCCCGCTTTCCTCTCAGAAATATGGCTCGCTTTGGCGAACCTGATGGGGACGACGCTCCACAGCACCACGGCATACAACCCCGCGGCAAACGGCATGGTCGAAAGAACTCACCGCGCCCTCAAGGCGTCCCTGATGGCGAGCTGCACCGACGAGGACTGGAAATCACGACTTCCTTGGGTACTCCTCGGCCTTCGCACCGCCCCTCGCGCAGACGGCGAACCTTCGCCCGCCGAAAAGTTTTACGGGGAGGCGCTTGCAGTTCCTGGCGAATTCTTTCCCTCATCAACCGACGACACGCAGCTGGATCACCTAAGGGACATCGCCAGGAAGTTCAGGCCATGTCTCAAAACTTACCAGGACAGAACCAAGCACTTCAAGCCAAAAAACCTGGATGACTGTGGGTACATTTTCGTCCGTGTCGACGCTCATCGACAACCACTAACTAGACCGTATCGAGGCCCCTACCGGGTAATTAAGAGGTCAACGAAAGCCTTCCTTCTCGACGTCCATGGCCAAGAGGACTGGGTCTCAATAGACCGCGTGAAACCAGCATTTCTCGAAGGAAGCGACACCGCCTCCGCCGGACCTGGCAGATCCAGAGTTCCACCTCAAAACAAGGCGCCCAACGAAAGAAAAATCATCAAACGACGACAAGAGGAAGAGATCCTTACGCCGACCGCCGGGGCGCCCCTCCGTTCAAAAACAAGAGGAACCCTCCGACGCCCGAAAAGATACGAAGATTGATCATCAGCCCTCTACGCCACCCGATGTCTTGGGGGGGGGGAGTACTTGTAAGGACACCGCTCCCTTTGTCGTCCAGAAAATCAACAAACTGCTCATTTATTTGAATTCTCCTTTCGCCACACCGTGGTTTCCCATGTATATGTATTCCGCTCTATCAGAGCTACATTTTGACATATGTATCATTTCATTAGCCTACATGTTTCTGTTAACTCATAATTCGTATATTTGTAAGTGTAAGAAAACACATATATTTTTGCGGGCAATTCATTCTGATTTGCCGCCAGCGCCATCCTACCTTTCCGTCCGCACCTTGTAATATACTCCCATGCACATTTGAATAAAGTATCAGTTGATCTTGGTGACGCTTGTCTCACTGTCTTTACATGATATCATTACAGATAGTAATAAGGGGGTTTTATTATAGAACAGTACAATATTGGTTACGACATTGAAACTCGCATAATTGAAGAGATCTTCGCGAATACACTATTTTGAATGCCATATACTACTGGGGAAAACTTCCATTAATGAAGTTACAGATTTTACTAAAGAAATAACTGTTTTACTCCTTTTGTCATCTTAGCTTATGCCACAATAGCCTCCTTCCACCTGGAAGTTCAAAAAAACTGATATGTGGTACTTCTGTTGTAAGTTACTTGTTTGAACAGAATAAAGGACCTCACATCTTATATTCTAAATCTCTTGATTATTTGTTTTCAGTATTGGAATATGCAGTGTAATTACAGCTCCTATTATGTTTATCATGTTAATACTATAATGAAAGGTTAGGGTAGAAGTATGTGTTTGATAAGCATTCCACCCTCGCTTTTCGCAGGTTCATTCTTCGCGATTTCGCTTGTTCGCGACACAGAGAACTATGTAACCTATCACATATTCGTAGGTTTTCAAGAAATGCTCTCGCAGCATGACGATTTCAAACAGCCCGCATTCCTTTGCACCCGGCTCGCTTCGCACCACTTCCCTCTCCGCCCAGCACAACATCCCACCTCTCGCTGACTCGGCCTCAGTTTTGCATTGTCTCTCCTCACGTGTGCATATTCCGTTTCGGTTCTTTTTGAGCAGAATTACGTTTTCATGTAAAAAAGTGATGCATTTGTACACAGTAATAAATATATCTAAATGTATTACCTGGCAAATATAAAGACTGTACAGGAGTATAATTCACTACAGTACTGCGTAAGAGACGACTCATCGGGAGTTGCGTCATGTTTCAAGACTGCTGCGTAGAACTTCGTATTAAAATAGTTAGTGGTCTGTGTATTAGATGGTACCCTTGGTTAATCTTAAATGCAGTATCATTATATATATATAGTATATATTGCACAGTACAGTATTACAGTACTGTAATATATAGTATTGTTTATTAACTATACTGTACAGGACTACCTTATATTTCCGCGTATAAGACGACCCTATATTCCAAAATTTAACCATTAAAAATGGGGGGTCGTCTTATACCACCGTTATAAAAATCACACCTTGAATTCTATGTCCGGTTTATCAGTAGGCTAGCCTAGGTTGAGGTGCGATAACCACCGACACACATGAAATGATTTACTGTACATTAATATATAAAAGTATAATGAAAGTAATGAAACAATTTTCACCATATATATTATTGGCATATCTACAAAAATGGCATAAATGATAAATTCGAGAAATAATTCCAACTTTTAACCATACAAGCACAGCTGAGAAATTGTAAACATCGAGTATTGGTTGCGTTGTTAGCAACTTTTTCTCTTGCTTACCTTTCAGTAATTTTAATGCTAGTATTAATTACGATAGTAATAACATATAGGATATCATATTGTTTATTTGTTTAAAAATTATTATTTTTAGCTGTAAATAACAATTTTGGATTACAAACGGTACAATCTTTATTTCTCAATAAAAATGACTGTACATTACAGTATTGCATTTAAAACCTGAAAATTTGTAAAACTTTATTTCCAATCAATATTAAACATTAAACCTGCGACATGTATAAATCTAACACCACTAAAACTCCTCACAGTTATCACTGTCTGTTTCGAAAAGCTGTTCGAACATATCGTAAGGATTCCAGTCCGGTTCCGGTGAGTCGACTTTGGCTTCGTCGTCGCATTCGTACAATAAATTGTCTTCACTGCCATCCATGGCATTTGAGATCCCGTATTTTTAAAATTATTTTATGACACTTTCCACCTTTACATCATTACAAACTTGCAAAGAACATCAAAGAACATAAAAGAAGAAGAAAGAGGAGGAACGGGCCTTTCGTACGTGAGCAGCTGATGAGCGTAAACAAAACAATGCAGGCTAGGTGACGCGTGTTCTAGGAAACCAATAAAGGATTTGTGTTGTTATTTCATTTATTTTTAATTTATAAGGATACAGTAAGTAATATCATCATCTTTACATAACCTATATTTCATAAGATATCTGGTGTTGCAAAAGCTAGCCTAGGCTATACACAGATGGTTTTATGATTGAGCAGTCGTCTTATACTACCGATATGAGATAGATTCATAAAAATTTGCTCAAATTTTGTATCTCGTCTTATATGGAGGTCGCTTATACGCGGAAATATACGGTATATAAATTACTACATGTACTGTACTCTACAATATATAAATGTAGGCTACATGTGCTGTGAGTTGTCAAACAGGGCTAGTTATTTGAACGAACACAGTGAACACTTACAGTAGTTGGCTGTTCTGTAGTGATAGTACTATACATACCTATATTACCGTGCGAAGGGCAAAATTTTAAGACCAGTTTTGGATGAAAAAAGTCAGAGTTCGCCCATTACATGGGAGATAATTTTGGAATCATGAAAATATTCATTTTCTTGACCTCTGTTGTGTTATTATTAGGATATTCTAATTGCTTATAGTTAATTTTTAGGTTAGTACTATGGAAGGATTGACTTGAAGTCTTATAATATACCCAGTGAGGTCATACCCTGCCCCAAGTAGGTAAGTTGCAACTAGGTAGATGCAGCTCCTAGGTTAGGTTAGGTGGGAAACCATAAGTTAGATTGTGTTCTTGTATTTGTTTCCCTATTATAATGTGTTTTTTTTTCCGTCATAACTTGAAAATTCACATCTGGTTCGTCCCAACCCACTTTAAAGGCTCCATGCTTTTAATAGGATATAATTACCGATCGTGATAAGGGAGTTTTATTATAGAACAGTGCAATATTAGTTATGACATTGGAAATCACATAATTGAAAAGATCTTTGCAAATACACTATTTTGAATGCCATATACTACTGGGGAAAACTTCCTTTATTGAAGTTACAGATTTTAATTAAGAAATAAGAGTTTTGCGTCTTTTGTCATCTTAGCACATGCCACAGTAGCCTCCTTCCACCCAGTAGTTCAGAAAAACAGATAAGTGGTACTTCTGTTGTAAGTTACTTGTTTGAAAAGAATAATGTACCCAATGTTTTATACTCTAAATCTCTTGATTCTTTGCTTTCAGTATTGGAATATGCAGTGTAATTTCAGCTCCTATTTTATTTATCATGTTAATACTCTAATTGAAGGTTAGAGTAGAAATATGTGTTTGATAAGCAGTCCACCCTCGCTTTTCGCAGATTCATTCTTCGCGATTTCGCTCGTTCGCAACATAGAGAACTGTTAGAGTAGAAATATGTGTTTGATAAGCAGTCCACCCTCGCTTTTCGCAGATTCATTCTTCGCGATTTCGCTCGTTCGCAACATAGAGAACTGTGTAACCTATTAGATGAAAATCATATATTCGTAGGTTTTCGAGAAATGCTCTCGGGGCTTGACGATTTCAAACAGCCCGCGTTCCTTTGCACCCAGCTCGCTTCGCACCACTTTCCTCTCTGCCCAGCACAACATTCCATCTCTCGGTGACTCGGCCTCAGTCTTGCATTGTCTCATTGCGTGTGCATCTCCCGCTTTGGTCATTTTTGAGAAGAATCACGTTTTCATGTAAAAAAGTGAAGCATTTGTATACAGTAAAACATATCTACAGTGCATTACCTGGTAATTATAAACACTGTACATGAGTGTGATTCACTACAGGACTGCGTAAGAGACGACTCATCAGGAGTCATGTCATGCTTCAAGACTGCTGGGTAGAACTTCGTAATAAAATGGTTAGTGGTCCTCGTATTAGATATGTATACTTAGTTAATCCTAAATGCAGTATAATTGTATGCATATTGTACAGTACGGTTTTACAGCAGTGCATATTATTGTTTATTAAATATACTGTACAGTATTGTTTGTGAATTACTACATGTATTGTACTCTACAATACAGTATAAAAATGTAGTCTACATGTGCTGTGAGTTGTTAAACAGGGCCAGTCGTCTGAACAAACACAGCGAACACATACAGTACGGTTATCTGTACTGTAGTGATAGTACTGTACATACCGTTTATTACCATGTAAAGGGCAAAATTTTAAGACAGGTTTTGATGAAAAAAGTCAGGGCTCACCCATTACACGAGAGAGACTTTTGGAATTATGAAAATATTTATTTTCTCGACCTCTATTGTGGTGTTGTCATGGTATTCTAATTACATATGGTTCATTTGTAGGTCAGTAGTCTGGAAATATTGACGTAAAGTCATATAATATACCCATTTTGATTACGGTAATTAGTTTTATGTTTAAGTAAAGTAGGAGTATTTACCGGTAATTTTATCTTTATTGATAGTACTCGGGCTCTTTTATGCGACCTTGTTGGCAGGCTAGCTTAATTGTCCAAAACCTAGAATTTTCCATATTTGTGCCGGTAGTTAATATTTTTACTTACATAGAAGTTAAGAAGGATTGACTTAACAGCGTATGATATGCTCGGTATATTCATACACTATACTGTAGTTGTAAGTAGCAGCTGCTGTATAGAAATTTTACATAGCAGTTTGGAAGGATTGATTCATATTTGTTTATTACAATTATATCGTTGTATGTAAAGGTTAGTTTATTAGAATAAGACTATTTAATTTTATCTTTGTTGCAAAAATATGTTTTTATTGTTGCAAAATATTGATTGAGATTAGGAGGAAGAAGGTTAGGAACGACGATATGTAAACATTGAGTGAATAATGTAAGCATTGTATTCAAACTCACAAATTGTTTTAGTTTTATACTTTCTTAAACAGAAATGTAGCTTATTTTATAAACTAAAAACAATAAAGATTATAAGATGTGTGGTAAGATTTATAATAAAAGTGTGGTAACATTGGGCTAGCCTTGAAATTGCCGTTCGCCCATTACATGGAATATATAAAAACGCTCTTTTTAAGGACATTTTAGGGTTTGCCCTTTATATTGGGTCGTACTTTACACGGTAATATACGGTATATTACAGTAACGTGCACTACAGTGTATCAGCAGGTGTTATATTAGATAGGAGCAACAGTGTTTTGTTATTTTAAATGTCTCGATGACTACAGTAATGTTTCGTACGGAACTCTTTTGTACGGTAACCTTACCAAGCCCAGTATGTAGTGAAGGCCTACACATCTGCACATATTTTGTGTACTTACAAAAATGTTTCATCCACTTACAAAATACTCATACTATACTTAGTGTGTTGATTAACCGTGCATAGGCAATGGACAGTATATTGGTTGAATTAGAAGCTATCCCAACCTATCAAAGCAAGTATTTGCGGATGCTTGTTCTTCGTGTTTGTCTCTGTTACCCAAGCCCCGCGAAAAGTAAGAGCTGACTATATTTACTTTGATAGAGGGAAATGGAAGCAAAGTCCAAGTTCAAACAGAGGCTGGAGTGCAAAGCAACAACTCATCCCATAGTTAAGTTTGTATAATTGAACTAAGATAAATGAATACAATAACGCCAAAATACTAGCCCATGGGGTTAACGTTCGTAGTGTAACATGTGCCACTTATCAGAACATAGGAACAGTGAGACAATGTTAAATGCAAAAATGAAAAAAAACAATTGAACTAAGTGATAAATTAGATAAGTGAAATATCTCCATAATATCGGTACTAGCCCATGGGGCTAACGTGGATAGGAAAGCATGTTCTGCTTGCCGGACATAGGAACAATAACATAATGTTTATCTGCATGTTGACGCAAGCTACAGTAGGACAGAAATAATTAAACAAGTGAATATACTCAGTTAAGTAAGGAGGTATTTGTAGTACAATGAACATGGCTATGAATGACTCCAAAGAAAATGGGATTTGTAAAATCACATTTTCTATGCATCTGGAAGTCCTAGCAAACAAAAGCTCCAGTTACGTACTATTATTATGACTATTATTTGCTAAGCTATAACCCTAGTTGGAAAAGCAGGATGATATAACCACAAGGGCTCCAATAGGGAAAATAGCCGAGTGAGGAAAGGAAATAAAGAGAAGTTTAAGAACAATAACAACATTAAATTAATCTTTCATATGTAAACTATAAAAACTTCAAAATAACAAGAGGAAGAGAAATACGATAGAATAGTGTGCCTGAATGTACCCTCATGCAAGAGATCTCTAACCCAAGACAGTGGAAGACCATGGTACAGAGGCTATGACACTACCCAAGACTAGAGAACAATGGTTTGATTTTGGAGTGCCTTTCTAGAAGAGCTGCTTACCATACCTGAAGTCTCTCTTCTACCCTTACCAAGAGGAAAGTAGTCACTGAACAACTACAGTACAGTATTTAACCCCTTGAGCAAAGAAGAATTGTTTGGTGATCTCAGTGTTGTGAGGTGTATGAGGAGAGAGGAGAATGTGTAAAGAATAGGCCAGACCATTCGGTGTATGTGTAGGCAAAGTAAAAATGAGCCGTAACCAAATATACAATTGTACTGGTACAATGTACAGTATATTTTAATGTTTCAAACGCAATTAATGAGATACCTATAGCGTAATTCCATACCTTTTCAATTATGGCAGTCGTTCCACCATAACTCAAAAACTATGGATTTCTGCCTGAAATAATGATAAAAAACGTTCAAAACAGCACAAAATAACATTCTTTTATCCGTATTTTCTACATATGGTTTATGGTACTGTTCTATAGTTTTACCAATTAGTGTAACATATGCTTCAAAAGTTACCCAATTATCTTTGGACAGGTTGACAGAAGTTTTCTGACATCAGGTGTAGAACTTAAGTGACATAGTCTATAGATTTCTATTGCATTAGTGGTTAAATTCTTGTATTATAGATTGTAGGCTGAGTTTATGTTGACAAAAGTCAACTGGCTTAAGTCGTAGCCCGTAGGCTATGTTGTAAACAGACGCTACATATCCTAAGTGACATATTCTATAGATTTCTATTGCATTAGTGGTTAAATTCATGTATTATACATTGTAGGCTGAGTTTATGTTGACAAAAGTCAACTGGCTTAAGTCGTAGGCTATGTTGTAAACAGACGCTACATAGCCTAACTCATAAACTTCTCGTCCGCTAGCCTGCCACCAACTTTGACTTAAGCTTCGACCATGTAGCCCAACATACTAAACCTGTCAAAGGAAAAAAAAAGCTTTAGAATAAAACTCAGGCTTTCGAACCACTCCAAGGCGTAAACACCAGCCTGAGATGTTATGGAGAACCCTACCTAACCTGCAGAGGACTCTGAGAGGAGTGGTTCAGAGAAGTCCTAATTTGTCATTTACCCGGAGGTTCCTTTGAATGATTTATACGTCCTCTCATAGCCTTCCAAGTAAACGCTAGAGTGTACACACAGAGTTAGACCTCTATTTTACGTTTCTATTTTTTTTTTTTTTTTTTTTTTTTTTTTTATGGTAACCATTCAAAACTGAATAACAAGAGTAGGTCTTCGTGTAATGAAGGGAACACGAGATATTACTTGTAAGCATATAACATTTTTTTTTTTTTTCCAAAATGATAGATTTTTTTTTTTTGTATATCGAAATATACGTTTCTTACATTTTGTTTTATATAATATTTGTAATTTCAAGAAAGATTTTCTTAAAGGTAGTATTACTAGTATGACCGATATTATATTCATGGTCTATCGGTTGTTATTATTATTATTATTATTATTAATATTATTATTATTATTATTGTTATTATTATTATCACTTGCTAAGCTACAACCCTAGTTGGAAAAGCAGGATGCTATAAGCTCAGGAGCTCCAACGGGGAGAATAGCCCATTGAGGAAAGGAAACAAGGAAATAAGAGAAGTAATTAATAATTGAAATAGAATATATCATGAACAGTAACCAATAAATATTTCATATATAAACAATAAAAGAATAACTAAATAAGAGGAAGAGAAATAAGATAGAATAGTGTGCCCGATTGTACCCTCAAGCAAGAGAACTCTAACCCAAGACAGTGGAAGACCATGTAATAGAGGCTATGACACTACCCAAGATTAGAGAACAATGGTTTGATTTTGGAGTGTCCTCCTAGAAGAGCTGCTTACCATAGCTAAAGTCTCTCTTCTACCCATACCAAGAGGAAAGTAGTGTCTGAACAATTACATTGCAGAAGTTAACCCTTTGAAAGAAGAATTGTTTGGTAATCTCAGTGTTATCAGATGTATGAGGACAGAGGAGAATATGTAAAGAATATGCCACACTATTCGTTGTATGTTTTCCACTTTCTTGGATTAGAGTTCTCTTGGTTGAGGGTACACTTGGGCACACTATTCTATCTTATTTCTCTTCCTCTTGGTTTGGTAAAGTTTTTGTAGTTTATATAGGCAATATGTTTATTTTAATGTTACTGTTCTTAAAATATTCAATTTTTCCTTGTTTTCTTTCCTCACTGGGCTATCTTCCCTCTTGGAGCCCCTGGGCTCATAGCATTGCTTTACCAACTGGGGTTGTAGCTTAGCAAGTAATAATAATAATAATAATAATAATAATAATAATAATAATAATAATACTGTGTAGACAAAAGGAAGATGAACCGTAACCGGAGAGAAGGATCCAATGTAGTACTATCTGGCCAGTCAAAGGAGCCAATAACTCTCCAGCGGTAGTATCTCAACGGGCGGCTGATACTCTGGCCTAACCTACTACCTATATATAGTTATCAAATGGAATAACATATATCCAGGTTAAATCATTGTTTTAACCCGATCTCTATAGATAAAATGAACTGTGGTACGCAGTTCGAATTCAAATAGGAAACGCATGAAAGTAATTTTTCAAAAATGAGAATAGTCTCTATCATTCATGTTATTGAAAGTCTGATGGATGCATTGTGACGACGTCCATTGAATTTCCAGAGGAAATAAAACGTTAATTAATGTTTGGTTTGTAAACAATTAGTTT
>NC_090727.1:26415712-26425712 GCF_036898095.1 Palaemon carinicauda | reverse complement strand
CACCCAAGCCCCCTCTCCACCCAATCTAGGACCAAGGAGGACCAGGCAATGGCTGCTGATGACTCGGCAGATACATCTATAGGCTCCCCAAACCCCTAGTTTCTGTTGATAAGGGTTTTAAAGGCTTTAAAGGCCGCTCGTGAATGGCAGAGGCAAGGGACAGTAGTGACATTGCCCTATCAAGCTGGATAATGCCCCATAGACTGACCATATATACATATGATCAGCGCCCAAGCCCCCTCTCTACCCAAGCTATGACTAAGGAGGACCAGGCAATGGCTGTTGATGACTCGGCAGATACACCTATAGGCTCCCCCAAACCCCATAGACTGACCATATATACATAGGATCAGCGCCGAAGTCCCCTCTCTACCCAAGATAGGACCAAGGAGGACCAGGCAATGGCTGCTGATGACTCGTCAGATACAACTATATCCTCCCCCAAACCCCCAGGACTGACCATATATACATAGGATCAGCGCCCAAGCCCCCTCCCCACTCAAGCTATGACTAAGGAAGGCCAGGCAATGGCTGTTGATGATTCAGCAGATAGATCTATAGGCTGCCCCAAATCCCCCATCCTTAGCTCACAATGATGGTGAGGTTACAGTAACCACAGAAACTATCGAGTTTAAGCGGTACTCGAACCCTTATCCAGCGAGTTCCAGGCAGGGATTCTTTCAATAGGCCACTTCAACTTGGCTGTATATCTGTTTGGTCAAATGGGCTTCGGTTAAGTGACATCAGCTCAAGGGCCTGTTCGGTGAAATGTCAATTAGGCTAAATGTCCTTTCGGTCAAATGTCCATTAGATCAGATCTGTACTTCTAATAGGCCACTTCAACTTGGCCTTATATCTTCGTGGTTAAATGGCCTTCTGTTAAATGACATCAACTCAAGGGCCTGTTTGGTGAAATGTTAATTTGGTTAAATGTCCGTTCGGTCAAATGTCCATTAGATCAGATCTCCTTTCGGGCAAATGGCCATTCAGTTAAATGTCTGTTCGATCTAATGTCTATTAGGTAAAATGTCTGTTTTGGTCAAACATGCGTTCTGTCAAGTGTATATTAGATCAAATATCCTTTCAGTCAAATATCCATTTGATCAAATATCCATTCAATGAAATGTCCATTGGGCCAAGTAACCATTCAATCAAATGTCCAAGAGGTCAAATATCCATTCGATCAAATGTCCTCTTGGTCAAATATTCTTTCAATCAAATGTCCAAAAGATCAAATATCCATTCAATCAAATGTCCAAAAGGTCAATTATCCATTCAATCAAATGACCATTAGGTTAAATATCCTTTCAATCAAATGACTATTAGGTCAAATATCCATTCAATCAAAGGATCATTAGGTTAAATATCCTTTCAATCAAATGACTATTAGGTCAAATATCCATTCAATCAATCCAAGAGGTCATATATCCTTTCAGTCAAATTTCCTTTTCGTCGAACATCCATTCGATCAAATGTCTAAGAGGTCAAATATCCATTTGATCAAATGTCCATGTGATCAAATATCCATTCAATCAAATGTCCAAGAGGTCAAATATCCATTCGATCAAATGTCCGTTAGGTCAAATATCCATTAAATCAAATGTCCGTTAGGTCAAATATCCATTAAATCAAATGTCCATTAGGTCAAATATCAATACGATAAAATGTTCATTAGGTCAAATATTCATTCAATGAAATGTCCGTTAGATCAAATATCCATTCGATCAAATGGCCACTCAGTCTATTTTCCATTTAATAAAATGTCCATTTGGTCAAATATCCATTCAATCAAATGTCCAAAAGGTCAAATATACATTCAATCAAATGGCCACTCAGCCAAATATCCATTCGATAATATAACCATTAGGTCAAATATACATTTCAATCAAACGTCCATTTGGTCAAATAACCATTCAATAAAATGTCCAAAAGATCAAATGTCCATTCGATCAAATGGTCACCCAGTCTAATATCCATTCAATAAAATGACCACTCAGTCAAATATCCATTCAATCAAATGTCCAAGAGGTCAAATAGCCATTCAATCAAATGTCCAAGAGGTCAAATATCCATTCGATCAAATAGCCACCAAGCCAAATATCCATTCGATAATATGTCTGTTAGGTCAAATATACATTCGATCAAATGTCCATTTGGTCAAAAATCCAAAAGGTCAAATATCCATTCGATCAAATGGCCACTCAGCCAAATATCCATTTATAATATGTCCATTAGGTCAATTATCCATTCAGTTAAATCTCCAAGAGGTCAAATATCCATTCAATCGAATATCCATTCGATGTAATGGCCACTCAGCCAAATATCCATTCGATAATATGTCCATTAGGTCAAATATCCATTCAATCAAATGTCCAAGAGGTCAAATAGCCATTCAATCAAATGTCCAAGAGGTCAAATATCCATTCGATCAAATAGCCACCAAGCCAAATATCCATTCGATAATATGTCTGTTAGGTCAAATATACATTCGATCAAATGTCCATTTGGTCAAATATCCAAAAGGTCAAATATTCATTCAATCAAATGGCCACTCAGCCAAATATCCATTCGATAATATGTCCATTAGGTCAATTATCCTTTCAGTCAAATGTCCACGAGGTCAAATATCCATTCAATCAAATATCCATTCGATCTAATGGCCACTCAGCCAAATATCCATTCGATAATATGTCCATTAGGTCAAATATACCTTCGATAGAATGTCCATTAGGTCAAATATACATTCAATAATATGTCCATTAGGTCAAATATCCATTCGATAAAATGTCCATTATGTCAAATATACATTCGATAAAATGTCCATTAGGTCAAAATGTTCAGTCAGTTACAATGTCCACCTTCAACCAACCAACCCACCTCTGCTATATGCCACAAGGGACAAACCAAGACCAGGCTTTACGCCCAGCATATTAATGGACTATTGCAGCGGTTGGGGGCCCAACCTATTTGGTCAATGTCAGATGTTAAATGGACTCGAGCCAGCCTCCAGATGCAGGACTGCTGCTGCTGCTGCCGGTGGTGGTGGTCCCTCCTCCTCCAGTAAGCTGGCGAAGGTCGTCCTTCCATTAACGCCCAACGAATAAAGCTCTTTCCCCGGCCTGGTTCTCGTACGAAGATTATTGGGAGATGAGCTGCTGTGGCCGGCTGAGCTTTCTCTCTCTCTCTCTCTCTCTCTCTCTCTCTCTCTCTCTCTCTCTCTCTCTCTCTCTCTCTCTCGCGCGCCAAAATAGTCGCAATACTAAGATCATTTTGGATAGACCGGCTGAGCTTTCTCTCTCTCTCTCTCTCTCTCTCTCTCTCTCTCTCTCTCTCTCTCTCTCTCTCTCTCTCTCTCTCTCAATATAATAGTGTATATATATTATATATATACATATATATGTATATATATATATATATATATATATATATATATATATATATATATATATATATATATATATAAATCTATATATATATATATGTAATATATGTATATATATATATATATATATATATATATATATATATATATGTAATATATTTGTATATATATGTATGTGTATATATATATATACATATATATATACTGTATATATATGTATATAAATCTCACCTTTGATAAATGAAGTCTCTCTCTCTCTCTCTCTCTCTCTCTCTCTCTCTCTCTCTCTCTCTCTCTCTCTCATTATAAGTTTTCTATTCAAAATCCTCAATTTAGAACGTTAAGACATGCACTAATGTCTGTCAAGCCTTCTCACCCATTGAGCTTCGAACTCTTAAAGATATGATATAATGATTACATTCATATAATCAAGAGATTAAAGCTTAAGGCTCTTCTTACTCCCATGAGAGCTCGATAAAGATATGTTGTCAGGTGAGATAGGACATTGACTTGCTCTGTGAAAGGGATTCGAAGATTTTTATAATTATCGTATACAATACTGTATTTCAAGGGTCATAGTCGAAAGAGGTGTTGTTATTTTTTTCTATCAATATCATTAGTGTTGTTGTTGTTGTTGATGATTTATTTTTTTATCATTATTATTGTTGTTGTTGTTGTTTTTGTTGGTATAAGTGTAGTTGATGCTATTATCATTAATCACTCTTATTATTATTATTATTATTATTATTATCATTATTATTATTATTATTATTATTATTATTATTATTATTATTATTATTATTATTATCGTTGTTGCTGTTGTTATCTTCATGGTGTTTTGTTGATGTCATTTTTTAATTTCCGATTTAGTTTACGCGACATGAAAGTATTTGGGTTCACTTGGCTTAACTCTAATAGAACCTCCTAATCCAATCATGATAAACAGAAATGGAACCTTCTTCACGCAAGGATTCGAACCCTAATCTACCTCATTAACGTGACAAGTAGATATCATGCTATGAAAGACAGTAATTTATTATCCATTTTGATATTTCTCGATTCTCATCCTATCCTGAGTCCCTTTCTTCATCTTTGAGGCGACCCCCTCCCATCGGCCTTTGCTCCCAAAAAAAAAAACAAGAGGTAAATAAACATAGTTTTCCTCTTTATCCATTTTCCCTCAGAGGAATTCAATTTGGAGTAGTTACTTCAGCCCGGTGAGTTCTCTCTCTCGCTCTCTCATCAGTCAGCGAAGCTATTAAGCATTCCGTCAGAGACCTCAAAGTAGAGGAGTTCATCTCCCCACCAAGGCACCGGAGTCAAGCCTTTAGCAGGCAATTGGAGAGAGAGAGAGAGAGAGAGAGAGAGAGAGAGAGAGAGAGAGAGAGAGATCTCAAGCCTTTAGCAGGCAACTGGTGAGATGCACTCGAAGAAAGAGAGAGAGAGAGAGAGAGAGAGAGAGAGAGAGAGAGAGAGAGAGAGAGAGAGAGAGAGAGAGAGAGTCAAGCCTTTAGCAGGTAATTGGTGAGGTGCACTCGAAGGGAGAGAGAGAGAGAGAGAGAGAGAGAGAGAGAGAGAGAGAGAGAGAGAGAGAGAGAGAGAGAGAGAGAGAGAGAGTCAAGCCTTTAGCAGGCAATTGGTGAGATGCACTCGAAGGAAAAGAGAGAGAGAGAGAGAGAGAGAGAGAGAGAGAGAGAGAGAGAGAGAGAGAGAGAGAGAGAGAGAGAGAGAGAGTCAAGCCTTTAGCAGGCAATTGGTGAGATGCACTCGAAGGAAAAGAGAGAGAGAGAGAGAGAGAGAGAGAGAGAGAGAGAGAGAGAGAGAGAGAGAGAGAGAGAGAGAGAGAGAGAGAGAGAGAGAGTCAAGCCTTTAGCAGGCAATTGGTGAGATGCACTCGAAGAGAGAGAGAGAGAGAGAGAGAGAGAGAGAGAGAGAGAGAGAGAGAGAGAGAGAGAGAGGCTTTAATGCAGTTATTAATGATTAGTTGATATAAGAGACATAAAATAAACAATTTCGTCATGAAACAAAAACATCTGTCCTAAAATACGTCAGGATTCCAATACGCAACATTACCGTGAAATCACAAATAGGTTTCTCCGGTCCATTCTCTTCCCGGGGTTAAAGGCACTTAGGTGATCCATTTGTTCATAGAAGACTGAGCTGAATAGCTGTTAGAGAGAGAGAGAGAGAGAGAGAGAGAGAGAGAGAGAGAGAGAGAGAGAGAGAGAGAGAATTAGTACAACGGCATCATTCCTATTATTGCTTCAAAGGCTTTGCAAGCAAGCAAGATTTTCCTGGAACAAATTTGATGGCAGATCTCACTCGGTTGAGGATTAAGTGTTGCCTTTGTGGTTGCTTTATGCTTCCCGGGATGTGTGATGCTTCTGAGGACTCCTGATGCTTCCAGGGGCTGCTTCTGAGGGTATATGATGCTTCTGAGGACTCCTGATGCTTCCAGGGCTGCTTCTGAGGACTCCTGGTGCTTCCAGGGCTGCTTCCGAGGGTATGTGATGCTTCTGAGGACTCCTGATGCCTCCAGGGCTGCTTCCAAGGGTATGTGATGCTTCTGAGGATTCCTGATGCCTCCAGGGGTGCTTCTGAGGGTATGTGATGCTTCTGAGGACTCCTGATGCCTCCAGGGCTGCTTCTGAGGGTATGTGATGCTTCTGAGGATTCCTGATGCTCCAGGGCTGCCTCTGAGGGTATGTGATGCTTCTGAGGACTCCTGATGCTTCCAGGGCTGCTTCTGAGGGTATGTGATGCATTTGAGGACTCCTGATGCTTCCAGGGCAGCTTCTGAGGGTATGTGATGCTTCTGAGGACTCCTGATGCCTCCAGGGCTGCTTCTGAGGGTATGTGATGCTTCTGAGGGACTCCTGATGCTTCCAGGGCAGCTTCTGAGGGTATGTGATGCTTCTGAGGACTCCTGATGCCTCCAGGGGTGCTTCTGAGGGTATGTGATGCTTCTGAGGACTCCTGATGCCTCCAGGGCTGCTTCTGAGGGTATGTGATGCTTCTGAGGACTCCTGATGCTTCCAGGGCTGCTTCTGAGGGTATGTGATGCTTCTGAGGACTCCTGATGCCTCCAGGGCTGCTTCTGAGGGTATGTGATGCTTCTGAGGACTCCTGATGCCTCCAGGCTGCTTCTGAGGGTATGTGATGCTTCTGAGGATTCCTGATACCTCCAGGGGTGCTTCTGAGGGTGTGTGATGCTTCTGAGGACTCCTAATGCTTCCAGGGCTGCTTCTGAGGGTGTGATGCTTCTGAGGACTCCTAATGCTTCCAGGGCTGCTTCTGAGGGTATGTGATGCTTCTGAGGCAATATGGTGCTTCTGGTATTGTAAGATACTTTTTGTGCTGTGTTATGCTTGAGGCTGTGTGATGATTTTCATGCTCTATGATGTTTGCAATAGCTTTATGATGCTTCTTTAGGCTGTGTGATGCTTCTTAGTCTGCTTGGTGTTCCTGAGTCTGTATTAATCTTCAAAGGCTGTGTGATGCTCATGAAGCAGCATGAATCTCTTCACTATATAAAAAATGCTTTTGAACCTTGAACATGCTTCTGAAGCTGTGTTAGGCATTCTCAGGCTGCGTGATGCTTTTAGGGCTAACGCAATGCTTCTGAATGTTGTTGATACTACTTAAGCTGTCTGATGCGTCTTAAGCTGCGGCCCTAGACTGACCACATATGCATATGATCAGCACCCAAGCCCCCTTCTCCACCCAAGCTTGGACTAGGGAGGGCCAAGCAATGGCCTGCTGAGGACACAGCAGATAGACGTACAGGCTCCCCCCAAATCCTTAGGTCACAAGTGAGGTTGCAGCGAGCAAAGAAACTAACGAGTTTGGGCGGTACTCGAACCCCCGTCTGGCGAATCACCAGTCAGGGACGTTACCACATCGGCAAATACAATCCTTATGTTCTGTGCGGTTCATTCATCGTCTTCCAAATGCTGTAATGGATTTTCCTTTGATTTTGGGGAACGGTTTCTCGATGCTCTGAACACTAAGTCTTATTATTATTATTATTATTATTATTATTATTATTATTATTATTATTGGTGTTGTTATTATTGTTGTTGTTGTTGTTGGTGGTGGTGTTATTTATTTATTATTTATTTTTATTATTTATTATTTATTTTTATTATTTATTATTATTTATTTATTATTACTATTATTATTATTATTATTATTATTGTTGTTGTTATTGTTGTTATTGCTGTTGTGTTATTATTATTTATTATTACTATTATTTATTACTTATAATTTATTTAATTATTTAATTTTATTTATTATTTATTATTATAATTATTATTATTATTATTATTATTATTATTATTATTATTATTACTTGCCAAGCTACCAACCCTAATTAGAAAAGCCAGATGCTATAAGCCCAGGGGCCCTAACAGGAAAAATCGCTCAGCGAGGAAAGGAAACAATGAACAACATATTTTTAAATGGCTCTTTAGCTATAAAGTAATTTCTTATGAGTAATTGTTTTTACTTTATCATTCATATCTTTAAATCTCTGAAAAAAAAATTCTTCCTTTGTAACAAGGAAGAAACGCAGGAATTTTCTATTACTTCCGTAGCAGGGAAATTCATATACTGTATTGATCAGCTCTCCTGTTGGCCGGGAGCACACTAGCGACTCTGTGGCGCCACAAAGCCACAGCATCGTGTGGTGGGGGATGTGGTCTCCCATAGGTTTCCATTGTTTTCAAAGCCACGCGGGGATGAGCGACAGAGAGCCACAGTCGCTAGTTTACGCGGCAAAAACTTGAAAACAATGGAAACCTATGGGAGGACCACATCCCAGCCACCACGATGCTGTGGCGCCACAAGTTTTGCCCGCGCAAACTAGCGACTGTGGGCTCCTGTCGCTCATCCCTGCGTGGGCTTTGAAAACAATGGAAACCTATGGGAGACCACATCCCCGCCACACGATGCTGTGGCTTTTGTGGCGCCACAGAGTCGCTAGTGTGCTCCCGGCCTTAACAGTGGGTAGTGTTGCACAGCTTCTTCAAAGTCAGAACAGACCAAGAACAGACTAGACTTGAATGTTTAAGAGAGTCGTACGATTGAGGTAAACTGAATATTATTCTTCAAGGTCTCTTCATACAGTCTGTATGGAGACCCATATCTGGTACGGCAGTAATTGGCGAAAATAATGACATTTTCGTGTTCTATTTAATTTATTTGTTTATGTATTAATGCCTGTGATGTAGTGTGTGGGACATAGGTAGATGGAGAACGCCTGGCCAGAAACATCGACCCCACATAGAAGTGGGAAAAGATGCAGGCAAAGAAGGTGTAATAATGCACGTTATATGCACTGTTAGAATAAAAGGTAATTTTAATGGGAAAATCTCCATAAAAAAATAGTTATCAACCGTAATTTCAGTTAAAATACAGGCGACCGTAATTTTACCTTACTTTGTTATTATCTTTTACGGGTTGGTGACCGTAATATAACTCTTATACGTCAATATATCCTTTTTTTAAAACGGTAAAAATCCTGGAATTAATGTTGCTAGACATTTAACGTTTTGAATACAAGTTTTTAACAGTGTATTTAATTTCTTTATTTGTGTTTTAATGCACGTTATAAGATTGGCAGATATGATGGAATTTCCTATTCACGCGACCTCACTTGTGACATTTTGAAATATCAGGGACAGAGCATCAGTTCTGGAATATAAATATAGAGACAAATATAAAGATACATTCCTCACTGTATGTCTGGTTAGTTTCCATTTTCCTGATAGAAATGGAAGCATGTTGACAGGTGTCCCGTGGAAAATATAGCTCACCATGGAAAGGATTTATAGTATACAGTACGTGTTTCTGAGGATCACAGTAAAGCCAATTAGTAAGCTCTCTAGGGTGAGTTTGAACTCTGAATTATTAGATGGGACTTATTCTTAGCATGTGGAGTAAATGCAACAGAATTGGATTATTTTAGGTGGTAAATGCAACAGAATTGGATCATTTTAGGTGTAAATGTAACAGAATTGGATTATTTTTAGGTGTAAATGCAATAGAATTGGATTTAGGTGTAAATGCAACAGAATTGGATTATTTTAGGTGTAAATGCAATAGAATTGGATCATTTTAGGTGTAAATGGAACAGAATTGGATCATTTTAGGTGTAAATGCAACAGAACTGGATAATTTTAGTTGTAAATGCAACAGAATTGGATTAGTTTAGGTGTCAATGCAACAGAATTGGATTATTTTAGGTGTCAATGCAACAGAATTGGATCATTTTAGGTGTAAATACAACAGAAATTGGATTATTTTAGGTGGTAAATGCAACAGAATTGGATTATTTTAGGGTGTAAAGGCAACAGAATTGGATTATTTTAGGTGTAAATGCAACAGAATTGGGTCATTTTAGGTGTAAATGCAACAGAATTGGGTCATTTTAGGTGTAAATGCAAACCGAATAGGATTATTTTAGGTGTAAATGCAACAGAATTGGATTGTTTTAGGTGTAAATTGCAACTGAATTGGATTATTTTAGGTGCAAAATGCAACAAAATTGGATTATTTTAGGTGTAAATTCAACAGAATTGGATCATTTTAGGTGTAAATGCAACAGAATTGGATTAT
>NC_090727.1:26403212-26408212 GCF_036898095.1 Palaemon carinicauda | reverse complement strand
TTACCGCATCGGGCACCACAACGCTCGTTATTTAGATAAGAAACCTGGTGTGAACCTTCGGACGCTCACAAGCCAACCAAGACATGATACACCAATGAAGTTTTAATTATTTCCTTTATTTTCATGATAAAAAAGGCAACGATTTTTGTCCAACGCTTAAAAAAATTACATTTTAAAAATGGTAACTTTTTTTTCCTGGTTTTTTACCGTTTTAAAAACGGATATATTGACGTAAAGAAGTTATATCACGGTCACCAACCGGTAAAAGATAATAACAAAATATGGTGAAATTACGGTCGCCTGTAATTTACTGAAATACAGCTGAGAAGAGCATATTTTTTTACGGAGAATTTCCTATTAAAATCACGGTTTTTTTTAAACAGTGTACAACACGTGCTGGCATAAGGCTTTGTTCAATCTACCTAAAACCATCCATAAGAATTTAGTATTTTTACCCACGAAACCCGTTAATTCCTTTTTTTTTTTATATGAAACCAATTCCAAAGAGGCCCTTGAACGTAAACAAGATTCGAACGTAGGTTAAACAACCTCTTAAATCCCACAAATGACGAGAAATCTCTCTTCAGATTCCAGACACACAAGAGCTTTTTCTTTAGCCCATTAAACGCATCTCCAGCATAACTTATCAAGTGGAAGTAAGGGGGGGTGAAGGGGGGTTGTTTTCACGTTGGCCACACGGTTAAGGGAAAAGTAGGCCTTAAGGATAATGGTCTTAAGGACGCAAATGGCAACACCTTGATCTTCAAGACGAGAGCCCCCTATACCTGCCCAGCATGGGAACCAAAAAAGTTTCCCTTAGTTGGCAGTCCTCCAGAGCTACACCCTTCAGGCTCCCTCCCCCCCACCCTTGGACCGGTCCTTCCCCCCCTCCCCCCGACAAAAACTCACCCACCCCCTGACCCCTATTTGACCTTATTCCTTGTGTATTTAACCCTTTTTTGATACGGTATATTCAAATAATGAGCTTCTTAGATATATGGCCATGTTTGACAGTT
Source organism: Palaemon carinicauda (assembly GCF_036898095.1). Lineage (NCBI taxonomy): Eukaryota > Metazoa > Arthropoda > Malacostraca > Decapoda > Palaemonidae > Palaemon > Palaemon carinicauda. The sequence continues at coordinate 26,407,196 of NC_090727.1, read as the reverse complement.
TAAAAGAAATTGTTGTTTTTATATATGCATTTTCATTTAATTTTTGTAGTTTATTGGATTATATTTCCACTTCGCTAGTTAAAATTTAACATTGTGTTTTCCCGTTTCCATAATTGTTATTTTGGAACTACAATACTTTATTTTTTTAAATTGTTAGATCCGTTTTATAGCATAAAAAAAAAACATCATTTTTTAATACCAAAGTCTGGATAATATGTATTTGATTCAAGTTTCCTGCAGGTGATAATCTTAAATGTTTTGATCCTTTTTATAGTGTACCAACCGTGTGTCACACGATCGTACATAGTTCATTTTGTGTATATATTATGCTTTTATCTTCGCTGTTCCCTTGCACTAAAAAGAACCTGAATAAACATGTCTTTTTTCTCAATGGTAACGGTGTCGATTTTGAACAGGAAATTTCCTGTTGCTTTGAGCTTTTGTATATAAAGGAGAGTGTTCAATAATAAACTCACTCAGTTGCTCTCATCCTGTCTTTGAGTCACAACCTTCTCCGCCGACACAATAACATCAAGAAAACATAATTTTGCACTAGTTAGTTAAATTTAACATTGTTTCTGTTTCCATAATTGTTATTTTGGAACTACAATACTTCATTTTTTTACGTTGTTTTGATCCGTTTTATAGCATCAAGAAAACATAATTTTGAACTACCAAAGTCTGGATAATATATATTTGATTCAAGCTTCCCGCAGGTGATAAGCTTAAATAAGGATTCCATTTTTGGATCCGAAAGCATAAAGATAAAAAGAAGAATAAAAACCAGAGTTCGGAAGGCAAAGATAAATTGGCAAACATTAGAACAGAATGCAAAGTTCGCGATAATAAATCATCCAGATCATTAGCTGACCATGGAAAGAAACCTTCCTCCTGGAAGACAAAAATAAAATTATAACTCACACGGAACTCAGTCATGGAAAACAGAAGCGGAGTTTGAAACTTTATAGATATCATTATTTTTTTCTCTCCAAAGCTGGAAGGAGTAAATGCAACTTGGTGATTTTCCAGATATTGATAGATGAAGTGGAGGAGAGTTAGGGAACGGATAGATCATGATGCTCATTTTTTTTGTACTTGGAAATTGATTGCTCTGGATTTCGTCTTGATGTGACGTTGACGGAGCAGGATACTAGGGTAGAATGGGATCGATCCGCTGAGGAATAAAGCAAAGGACAAATTGAAGAATGAATAGAATGCTTGAAGGGGACGAAAGGTTGAGGGTTTTTTTTTTTTTTTTTTTTTTTTTTTGTGAAATGGATTGACGGAGACTTTTAATTAAATTTTTTATTTTTTAGTTTTGTGTGTGTAAAGGACGATAAAAAACCTATGATAGAATAATGACTTAATTTTAGATATAACGATTGAAGGGGGCGAAGGATTGAGAGAATTTTTTTTGAAATTTAAAAAAAAAAAAATTTATGTGTGTTTGTGAAAGGATTGACGGAGACTTTTAATTATTTTTTTTTTTTTGTGTGTGTTTGGAAAGGATGGTAGTAGAATTTATGATGGAATGATGGCTTCCTTTTAGATATAACGACAATATAGGTTAACTTATTTAACGGAAATATATATATATAAAAAAAAACAGTAATGGGAATGATACTAAGAATAGTGATATTGATATTTTAGTTGTAATAACGATTGAAGTAGCACGTTCATATCATTGCTACTACTACTAGTACTACTACTACTAGTAATGATGACAATAGCCTCGTCACTATTCCGGGTACTCGTCTGGCAGAAGCTTGTGTGTATGAAATAAAAAGTAGTTATGAATAAAACCCTCGTAATTTTTATATAATTATTGGAATTACTAAAAGGGGAAGTAGCTTCGTAATCCTCAGATGAACTGAAGAAATGTGTACCGGACGTGTTTCATAAACGCTCACACAATTTAAGATTCTCTCTCTCTCTCTCTCTCTCTCTCTCTCTCTCTCTATCTCTCTCTCTCTCTCTCTCTCTCTCTCTCTCTCTCTCACACACACACAATGATAATAGAAAAACCTGTTTAAGCTTGCCCTCGCATGTTTTAGTTTTTTTGAATTTTGCAACCGTCTTGCTCTTAACTGCTTGTATATAAGCTCGTTATCTGTCGAATCAACTTGCATTCACCTCGCTTCTCTGTTAGCACAAAGATTTAATATTCAACAACCAGTTTAAGCTTTCCATCGCTTGTTTTAGATTATCTGATTTCTTTTTGCGACATTCTTGCACTTAACTACTTGTATATAAGTTCGTTATCTGTTGAATAAACTTGCATTCACCTCTTCGCTGTGAGGACCTAACAACCCCTGACAAAAAGATTCAATAATTCATCTTTCTTGAGTCTGCAATGTTTAATTAATGTCATTATTCGATTGTTTGTATTTTAATTATTGCAATAAAGATAACCACCGCCATATTACTGGGAAATTAATTTTGGGTTGTTTGAGAGAGTTCAACGATGAGTCATTGGGTCAGGTGGGTGACCTGAGGTCAATGTTATTCATTTTCCTAGCTCGTCAATACATCGTCTTCTCTTCCTTCTGCTTCTTTTGCACTTCAGGGACCCATTCTCTTATTCTTAATGTTCCCCCAAGACACGAGACCGAAATTAAAAGAACGGTATGGATAGGATGGAGTGCTTTTGGTAAACAACATGGGATTATGAAAATTAAAATGTCTCTTTCTCTAAAAAATTAACATTTAATTATATAGTCCTACCAGTATTAACTTATGCATTGGAAAACTAGAGAATAAGCTAGTTTCAACTCAAAGAGCTATGGAAAGAATAATGATATAAATAGTTATTATCTTAAAGATTAATGCTCATATGCAGTATTAGATTGAGTCTTTGGTAAATTGTGGCTGTCTTCAGTTATATATTATTCCTCTACTTTGAAAAATAACTTTTTTTTCTTTTTTTTTTTTCAATTCAGATAGGACTTTTTATACTCATGCACCTTTTTATCATCAGTTTCAAGGTCATGGTTATGCAGTAAAGGTATTTGGTTTTAATATCAACTGAAGAGATGTGTATCAGAACGTCAGCCAGGCAAGTCCCCTCCCCCAGTGGTACCTAACCCCAGTAAATAGCATAACCTCACGGTCCCAGGGTGGGATCGATCTACTGCACTCGTAAGACTAGACGAACGTGATAATATATATAAATATATATATATATATATATATATATAAAGAGAGAGAGAGAGAGAGAGAGAGAGAGAGAGAGAGAGAGAGAGAGAGAGAGAGAGAGAGAGAGAGAGAGAGAGAAAGGTGTCAACCCCAGTAAACAGCTTAAACTTACGGTCCTGGGCTGGGATCGATCTGCTGCCCTGGGAATACTAGGCGAACGCATTACTATATAAATATATAAATATATATATATATATATATATATATATATATATATATATAAATAATATATATATATATAAAGGTGTATATATATATATTATACACACACACACACACACACACATATATATATATATATATATATATATATATATATAATGTATACTGTATATATATGTATGTATGTATATACAGAGAGAGAGAGAGAGAGAGAGAGAGAGAGAGAGAGAGAGAGAGAGAGAGAGAGAGAGAGACTGACTCACTTACTGACTTTGACAGCAGCATTTCCATTACCAACAGCACCAGCTCTGCTTATATAAGCAGTAAACCCAGCCAGAAGGTCTTCGAAACACAATAGGCGAGTAGGTCATTGAAGGAGGAGGTTAAAGTCACTTTCTTTCGTCTCGGGCCAGCGAAATGAGGGAAGGAAATGATCTCGGTAAACTGTGAGTGGGGGTTAACGTTGTAAAAACCTCAAGCTGGGGACAATGAGCTGACTTAGGGAATGAAAAAAACAAAATGAGAAATCTGGTTTCACTGCTGAACGACGCTAGAGGAAGCTGCAGATAAGATTAGATGAGATTAGTGATTAAGATCAAGGAGTTGGTTGATATAAGACTTGATGTA
>NC_090727.1:26355156-26402712 GCF_036898095.1 Palaemon carinicauda | reverse complement strand
TCTCTCTCTCTCTCTCTCTCTCTCTCTTCTCTCTCTCTCTCTCTCTCTCACCAATTGCCTGTTAAAGGCTTGACTCCGGTGCCTTGGTGGGGAGATGAACTCCTCTACTTTGAGGTCTCTGACGGAATGCTTAATAGCTTCGCTGACTGATGAGAGAGCGAGAGAGAGAGAACTCACCGGGCTGAAGTAACTACTCCAATTGAATTCCTCTGAGGGAAAATGGATAAAGAGGAAAACTATGTTTATTTACCTCTTGTTTTTGGAGCAAAGGCCGACGGGAGGGGGCGCTTGATAGGTGAAGAAAGGGACTCAGGATAGGATGAGAATCGCGAAAAATAAAAATGGATAATAAATTACTGTCTTTGATAGCATAATATCTACTTGTCACGTTGATGGGGTAGATTAGGGTTCGAATCTTAGCGTGAAGAAGGTTCCATTTCTGTTTATCATGTTTGGATTAGAAAGTTCTATTAGAGTTCTCTTGCTTGAGGGTGCACTCGGGCACACTGTTCTATCTTATTTCTCTTCCTCTTGTTTTGTTAAATTTTATACTTTATATAAGACATATTTACTTTAATGTTACTGTTCTTGAAATACTTTATTTCTCCTTGTCTCCTTTCCTCACTGAACTATTTTCCCTGTTGGGGCCCCTGAGGTTATAGCATCCTGCTTTACCAACTAAGGTTGTAGCTAAGCAAGTAATAATAATAATAATAATAATAATAATAATAATAATAATAATAATAATAAGCCAAGTGAACCCCAATATTTTCATGTAGTGAAAACTAAATCTGAAATTAAAAAATGTCAACAAAAACATCATGAAAATAACAAAAACAGCAACAACAAAAACAACAACAACGATAATAATAATAATAATAATAATAATAAAAATGATAATAATAATAATAATAATAACATTAATAATAATAATAATAATAACAACAACAACAATAAAAATAATAATAATAATAATAATAATAACGGTGATTAATGATAATAACATCTACTACACTTGTACCAACAAAAACAACAATAATAATAATAAAATACATAATCAACATAATCAACAACAAAAACAACAACAACACTAATGACATTGATAGAAAAAAAATAACACCTCTTCCAACCATAACCCTTAAAACACAGTATTGTATACGATACATTATAAAAATCTTCGAATCCCTTTCACAGAGCAATTCAATGTCCTATCTCAGCTGACTACATATCTTTATCAAGCTCTCAAGGGAGTAAGAAGAGCTTTAAGCTTTCATCTCTTGAATATATGAATGTAATCATTATATCATATCTTTAAGAGTTCGAAGCTCAATGGGTGAGAAGGCTTGACAGATATTAGCGCATGTCTTAGCATTTTAAATTTTAAATAGAGAACTTATAATGAGAGAGAGAGAGAGAGAGAGAGAGAGAGAGAGAGAGAGAGACTTTATTTATCAAAGGTGAGATTTATATATATATATATATATATATATATATATATATATATATATATATATATATATATATATAGATATATATATATATATATATATATATATATATAATAGATATATATATATATATATATATATATATATATATATTATATATATATTATATATATAATATATATACACTATTATATTGAGAGAGAGAGAGAGAGAGAGAGAGAGGAGAGGAGACGAGAGAGAGGAGAGAGAGAGAGAGAGAGAGAGAGAGAGAGAGAGAGAGAAGCTCAGCCGGTCTATCCAAAATGATCTTAGTATTGCGACTATTTTGGCGAGAGAGAGAGAGAGAGAGAGAGGAGAGAGAGAGAGAGAGAGAGAGAGAGAGAGAGAGAGAGAGAGAAAGCTCAGCCGGTCTATCCAAAATGATCTTAGTATTGCGACTATTTTGGCGAGAGAGAGAGAGAGAGAGAGAGAGAGAGAGAGAGAGAGAGAGAGAGAGAGAGAGAGAGAGAGAGAGAGAGAGAGAGAGAGAAAGCTCAGCCGGCCACAGCAGCTCATCTCCCAATAATCTTCGTACGCGAACCAGGCCGGGGAAAGAGCTTTATTCGTTGGGCGTTAATGGAAGGACGACCTTCGCCAGCTTACTGCAGGAGGAGGGACCACCACCACCACCGGCAGCAGCAGCAGCAGTCCTGCATCTGGAGGCTGGCTCGAGTCCATTTAACATCTGACATTGAGCAAATAGGTTGGCCCCCAACCGCTGTAATAGTCCATTAATATGCTGTGCGTAAAGCCTGGTCTTGGTTTGTCCCTTGTGGCATATAGCAGAGGTGCGTTGGTGGGTTGAGGGTGGACATTGTAACCGACTGAACATTTTGACCTAATGGACATTTTATCGAATGTATATTTGACCTAATGGACATTTTATCGAATGTATATTTGACCTCTTGGACATTTGACTGAAAGGATAATTGACCTAATGGACATATTATCGAATGGGTATTTGGCTGAGTGGCCATTTAATTGAATGAATATTTGACCAAATGGACATTTGATCGAATGTATATTTGACCTAACAAGACATATTATCGAATGGATATTTGGCTTGGTGGCTATTTGATCGAATGGATATTTGACCTCTTGAACATTTGATTGAATGGCTATTTGACCTCTTGGACATTTGATTGAATGGATATTTGACTGAGTGGTCATTTTATTGAATGGATATTAGACTGGGTGACCATTTGATCAAATGGACATTTGATCTTTTGGACATTTTATTGAATGGTTATTTGACCAAATGGACATTTGACTAAATGTATATTTGACCTAATGGTTGTATAATCGAATGGATATTTGGCTGAGTGGCCATTTGATTGAATGTATATTTGACCTTTTGGACATTTGATTGAATGGATATTTGACCAAATGGACATTTTATTAAATGGAAAATAGACTGGGTGGCCATTTGATCGAATGGATATTTGATCTAACGGACATTTCATTGAATGAATATTTGACCTAATGAACATTTTATCGAATTGATATTTGACCTAATGGACATTTGATTTAATGGATATTTGACCTAACGGACATTTGATCGAATGGATATTTGACCTCTTGGACATTTGATTGAATGGATATTTGATCACATGGACATTTGATCAAATGGATATTTGACCTCTTAGACATTTGATCGAATGGATGTTCGACGAAAAGGAAATTTGACTGAAAGGATATATGACCTCTTGGACATTTGATTGAATGGATATTTGACCTAATAGTCATTTGATTGAAAGGATATTTAACCTAATGATCATTTTATTGAATGGATATTTGACCTAATAGTCATTTGATTGAAAGGATATTTGACCTTTTGGACATTTGATTCAATGGATATTTGATCTTTTGGATATTTGATTGAAAGAATATTTGACCAAAAGGACATTTGATCGAATGGATATTTGACCTCTTGGACATTTGTTTGAAAGGATATTTGACTGAAAGGATATTTGATCTAATATACACTCGACAGAACGCACGTTTGACCAAAACGGACATTTGACCTAATATACATTGGACCGAACAGACATTTGACTGAATGGCCATTTGACCGAAAAGAGATCTGATCTAATGGACATTTGACCGAACGGACATTTAACCAAATTGACATTTCACCGAACAGGCCCTTGAGTTGATGTCATTTAACAGAAGGCCATTTAACCACACAGATATACGGCCAAGTTGAAGTGGCCTATTGAAAGAATCCTTGCCTGGCACTCGCTGGGTAGGAGTTCGAGTACCGCTCAACCTCGATAGTTTCTGTGGTCTCTGTAACCTCACCATCATTGTGAGCTTAGGATGGGGGATTTGGGGCAGCCTATAGATCTATCTGCTGAATCATCAACAGCCATTGCCTGGCCCTCCTTAGTCATAGCTTGGGTGGAGAGGGGGCTTTGGCGCTGATCCTATGTATATATGGTCAGTCTTGAGGGGTTTGGGGGAGCCTATAGGTGTATTTGCCGAATCATTAGAAGCCATTGCCTGGTTCTCCTTGGTTCTAGCTTGGGTAGAGAGGGGGCTTGGGTGCTGATCATATATATATATATGGTCAGTCTATAGGGCATTATCCAGCTTGATAGGGCAATGTCACTCTCCCTTGCCTCTGCCATTCACGAGCGGCCTTTAAAGCCTTTAAAACCCTTATCAACAGAAACTAGGGGTTTGGGGGAGCCTATAGGTGTATCTGCCGAGTCATCAGCAGCCATTGCCTGGTCCTCCTTGGTCCTATCTTGGGTAGAGAGGGGGCTTGGGCGCTGATCCTATCTATATATAGGTCAGTCTTAGGGGTTTGGGGGAGCCTATAGGTGTATTTGCCGAATCATTAGAAGCCATTGCCTGGTTCTCCTTGGTTCTAGCTTGGGTAGAGAGGGGGCTTGGGTGCTGATCATATATATATATGGTCAGTCTATAGGGCATTATCCAGCTTGATAGGGCAATGTCACTATCCCTTGCCTCTGCCATTCACGAGCGTCCTTTAAAACCTGTAAACCCCTTATCAACAGAAACTAGGGGTTTGGGGGAGCCTATAGGTGTATCTGCTGAATCATCAGCAGCCATTGCCTGGTCCTCCTTGGTCATAGCTTGAATGGAGAGGGGGCTTAGGCGCTGATCATATGTATATATGGTCAGTCTATGGGGCATTATCCCTTGCCTCTGCCATTCACGAGCGTCCTTTAAAACCTTTAAACCCCTTATCAACAGAAACGTCGAATCCATCACTCAACTCGGTTATTCCAGCGTTGGTCTCCCTTATTTATTTTGCCTTTGGGCCAGAGGGGGAAAAATGATGGCCTCCCATTTATATCTCTATTTCTTTTTTTTAAATAGAGAAACTAATGGCATTTGATATTAGAAATGTATATACTGATATATGAAGAAATATTTACCTCGTTTTTTTCTTATTTTTGTTTTTTTAAATGAATGTAAATACATGATATAAATGTCATTTGAAATCTCTTTCATGGTTAATTGCTTCTTTTATTTTTGAGTTTTTTTTTCTTATGGTTTTTCTATGTTATTTTCCGGTAAATTAAATAGAAATTTGTATTTGTAACATGTATACATTAACGTACAAACTATATATATGTTTGTATATATATATATATATATATATATATATATACGTATACATATATATATACATATAATATATATATATGTATATGTATATATATATATATATATATATATATATATATATACATACATACATATTACACAAATATACACACCCACACAAACACACACGCACATATATATATATATATATATATATATATATATATATATATATAATATATATATATATATATATATGTGTGTGTGTGTGTGTGTGTGTGTGTGTGCGCGCGCAATATACCAAACCCATACTTTGACAGGCCTATAAAAAAATTATTTTCAGAATCCAGTGTCTATAACCTGGAACCTTATTACAAACACCATCAAAATGAATAAAAAAAGGACGAGAAAAATAAAGAAAAAACAACACACAACGAATATGTTATAAGGTGGAAGAATAAATAACGTGAACTCTACCTTCCAAGATGGAATTAGATGAGCAATTCCTTGCCTCCGGCCTCAAGCAAGCTCATGTGTGTGCATAAAAACGCACTGTATATATACATGCAGATTTGCATATAAAACAGACCTTTAAGAAAACTAGAAATAAATTGTCCCAAGCAGGGCAAGCAGCCACTAAAATATGACCCGGGGAGGTTAACAGCTTGTAAACTATGTTGCATATTAAACAGGCTTAAGATACATGCAAGCAAGCACGCAAGCAAGGAAACGGGGGCTGGATAGGAAAGTCTGGCAATATGAGGTAAGTAATTGTAAGTATTTGTAAGTAATTGTGAGTAATTACTTGGCAAGTGACCGTGAATTACACGAAAGATGATGTTTCTGAAGAATACACTTTTTTTTTTTTTACTTGTGTAGTATTCTACATAAATTTTTATTATTGGGAATATATTAATAGGCATTACTGCCAATACTGCTTTATTCGAATTTAAAGTAAAATAAGTAATACTAATAGAAGGAGTAGCATTGTGTGTGTATGTGTATATATATATATATATATATATATATATATATATATATATATATATACATACATACATACATACATATATATATATATATATATATATATATATATATATATATATATTGACATGTCTGAGGATTTTGTACTACAGTGGACTATAAATGGCTTTATTTGTTGGTGTGTGTGTGTATATAAATATATATATATGTATATATGAACATATATCACAAGCACACGTGATTTTAATTAATGTAAATATCACCCACGAAATGCATTTCTCTTGATAGCTGATTCGGTAGGGTCCCTGCCAAGCATAGTTTCTAGCCGTACAGGTGGTGGTTCGAATCACCACCCGGCCAGAAGCTGTTACCATAAAATGAATTCCAAGTGGATATGTATTTCCCAAGATAGAATTCGGTATTAAATGCATTTCGTGGGTGATATTTACATATATGTATATATATATATATATATATATATATATATATATATATATATAATATATATATATATAAATATATTATATAATATATATATATATATATATATATATATATATATATTATATATATATTCAAACACACACACACACACACACCACAATGCAAATGACTGAATATTTCCCCACTGATCGATCCACGAAGACAATGTCATCCGCGTACATAAACTAATTGTTTACAAACCAAACATTAATTAACGTTTTATTTCCTCTGGAAATTCAATGGACGTCGTCACAATGCATCCATCAGACTTTCAATAACATGAATGATAGGTTGGACTATTCTCATTTTTGAAAAATTACTTTCATGCGTTTCGTATTTGAATTCGAACTGCGTACCACAGTTCATTTTATCTATAGAGATCAGGTTAAAACAATGATTTAACCTGGATATATGTTATTCCATTTGATAACTATATATATAGGTAGTAGGTTGGCCAGGATATCAGCCACCCGTTGAGATATTACCGCTGGAGAGTTATTGGCTCCTTTGACTGGCCAGATAGTACTACATTGGATCCTTCTCTCCGGTTACGGTTCATCTTCCTTTTGCCTATACATTATTATTATTATTATTATTATTATTATTATTATTATTATTATTATTATTATTACTTGCTTACGTACAACCCTAGTTTGAAAAGCAATGCTATAAGCCCAGGGGCTCCAACAAGGAAAAAAGCCCAGTGAGAAAGGGAAACAAGGAAAAAAAATTTCCTTGTTTCCCTAAGAACAGTAACAACATTAAAATAAATATATTCCCTATATAAACTATGAAAACCTTAACAAAACAAGAGGAAAAGAAATAAGATAGAATAGTGTGCCCTAGTGTACCCTCAACCAAGAGAACTCTAATCCAAGAAAGTGGAAGACATACACCGAATAGTCTGGCCTATTCTTTACATATTCTCCTTTGTCCTCATACACCTGACAAAACTGAGATTACCAAACAATTCTCTCTTAAAGGGGTCAACTATTGCACTGTAATTGTTCAGTGGCCACCTTCCTCTTGGTAAGGGTAGAATTGACTTTTTAGCTATGGTAAGCAGCTCTTCTAGGAGGACACTCCAAAATCAAACCATTGTTCTCTAGTCTTGGGTAGTGCTAAAGCCTCTGTGCCATGGTGTTTCACATTCTTGGATTAGAGTTCTCTTGCTTAAAGGTATACTGGGGCCCACTATTCTAACTTATTTCTCTTCCTCTTATTTACTTATTTTTTCATTGCTTTATATGAAATATTTATTTCACTGTTGTTACTGTTCATGAAATATTTTATTTTAATTATTAATTACTTCACTTATTTCCTTTTTTCCTTTCCTCACTGGGCTATTCTCCCTGTTGGAACTCCTGAGCTTGTAGCATCCTGCTTTTCCAACTAGGGTTGTAGCTTAGCAAGTGATAATAATAATAATAATAATAATAATAATAATAATAATAACCGATAGACCATGAATATAATATCGGTCATACTAGTACTACCTTTAAAAAAAGTTCTTGAAATTACAAACATTATATAAAACAAAATGTAAGAAACGTATATTTTGATATACAAAAAAAAATCTATTATTATTTTGGTACAAAAAAAAAAAACGTTATAGACTTACAAGTAATATCTCGTGTTCCCTCCATTACACGAAGACCCTCAGACCAACTCTTGTTATTCAGTTTTGAGTGGTTACCATAAAGAAAAAAAAAAATAGAAACGTAAAATAGAGGTCTAACTGTGTGTGTACACTCTAGCGTTTACTTGGAAGGCTATGAGAGGACGTATAAATCATTCAAAGGAACCTCCGGGTAAATGACAAATTAGGACTTCTCTGAACCACTCCTCTCAGAGTCCTCTGCAGGTTAGGTAGGGTTCTCCATAACATCTCAGGCTGGTGTTTACGCCTTGAGGTGGTTCGAAAGCCTGAGTTTTATTCTAAAGTTTTGTTTTTTCCTTTGACACGTTAAGTCTGTTGGGCTACATGGTCGAAGCTGAAGTCAAAGCTGGTGGCAGGCTAGCGGACGAGAAGTTTATGAGTTAGGCTATGTAGCGTCTGTTTACAATATAGCCTACAGGCTGCGACTAGCGCCATTTGACTTTTGTCAACATAAACTCTACCAAAAATTTAGAATTTAACCACTAATGCAATAGAAATCTATAGACTGAGAAGTTTATGAGTTAGGATATGAAGCGTCTGTTTACAACATAGCCTACGACTTAAGCCAGTTGACTTTTGTCAACATAAACTCTACCAAAAATTTAGAATTTAACCACTAAATAAATAGAAATCTATAGTCTATGTCACTCAAGTTCTACAGCTGATGTCAGAAAACTTCTGTCAACCTTTCCAAAGATAATTGGATAACTTTTGAAGCATATGTGACACTAATTGGTAAAATTATAGAACAGTACAACAAACCAAATGTAGAAAATACGGCTAATAATTGGTTATTTTGTACTGTTTTGAACGATTTTGATCATTACTTCTGGAGGAAATCCATAGTTTTTGAGTTATGGTGGAACGACTACCATAATTGAAAAGGTATGGAATTACGCTATAGGTATCTCATTAATTGCGTTTGAAACATATTAAAATATACATTGTACTATTCCAATTGTATAATTGGTTATGGCTCATTTTTACTTTGCCTACACATACACCGAATGGTCTGGCCTATTCTTTACACATTCTCCTCTCTCCTCATATATCCTCACAACACTGAGATTACCAAACAATTCTTCTTTGCTCGAGGGGTTAAATACTGTACTGTAGTTGTTCAGTGGCTACTTTCCTCTTGGCAAGGATAGAAGAGAGACTTTAGCTATGGTAAGCAGCTCTTCTAGAAAGGCACTCCAAAATCAAACCCTTGTCCTCTAGTCTTGGGTAGTGTCATAGCCTCTGTACCATGGTCTTCCACTGTCTTGGGGTACAGATCTCTTGCATGAGGGTACATTCAGGCACACTATTCTATCGTATTTCTCTTCCTCTTGTTATTTTGAAGTTTTTATAGTTTATATATGAAAGATTAATTTAATGTTGTTATTGTTCTTAAAATTCTCTTTATTTCCTTTCCTCACTGGGGTATTTTCCCTATTGGAGCCCTTACGGTTATAGCATCCTGCTTTTCCAACTAGGGTTGTAGCTTAGCAAATAATAATAATAACTGGATTGTTTGTTTGCCATGACTTCCAGATGCATAGAAAATATGATTTTTTAAATCCCATTTTCTTTGGAGTTGTTTGTAGCCGTGTTCATTGCACTACAAATACCTCCTTACTTAACTGAGCATATTCACTTGTTTAATGATTTCTGTCCTACTGTAGCTTCCGTTAACTCACAGATAAACATTACAGTATTTTATTGTTCCTATGTCCGGCAAGCAGAACATGTTTTCCTATCCGCGTTAGCCCCATGAGCTAGTACCGGTAATTTGGCAAGATTTTACTTATCTAATTTATCACTTTCTTCAATTGGTTTTTGCTCTGCCGTAGCTCACTATGATTACGATTTAACATTGTCTCACTGTTCCTATGTTCTGGCAGGCGAAACATGTTTTATTATGCATGTTAGCCCAATGGGCTAGTATTTTGGCATTATTGTATTTATGTAATTTATCTCTTAGTTCATTTATACAAAACTATGGGACAAGTTTTAGCTTTGCGCTCCAGCCTCTGTTTGAAAATGGACTTGGCTTCCATTATTATTACTTTGATATTATTATTTTGATATTTCTCATATCAAAATACAGTCAGCCCTCGCCTTTCGCAGGGGTTAGGTAACAGAGACAGGCGAGAAGAACAAGAATCCGCAAATACTTGCAGTCCTAGGGTGGGATAACTTCTAACTCTACCAATACACTGTCCATTGCCTACGCACGGTTGATTAACACATTAAGTATTGCGAAATATAGTTATTACTTGGTTTCTATCACAGTATAAGTATTTTGTAAGTGGATGAAAACATTTTGGTAAGTGCACAATATATGTGCACATGTGTAGGCCTTCACTACATACTGTACTGGGCTTGGTAAGGCTACCGTACAGAAGAATTCCATACGAAACATTACTGTAGTCATCGAGACATTTAAAACAACAAAACACTGTTGCTCCTATCTAATATAACACCTGCTGATACACTATGGAGTATGTTACTGTAATATACCGTATATTACCATGTAAAGTACGACCCAATATAAAGGGCAAACCCTAAAATGTCCTTAAAAAGAGCGTTTTTATCATATATTCCATATAATGGGCGAACGGCAATTTCAAGGGCAGTCCAATGTTACCACACTTTTATTATAAATCTCACCACACATCTTATAATCTTTATTGTTTTTAGTTTATAAAATAAGGTACATTTCTGTTTAAGAAAGCATAAAACTAAAACAATTTGTGAGTTTGAACACAATGCTTACATTATTCACCCAATGTTTACATATCGTCATTCCTAACCTTCTTGCTCCTAATCTCACTCAATATTTTGCAACTATAAAAACATATTTTTGCAACAAAGATAAAATTAGATACTCTTATTTTCATAAACTAACCTTTACATACAACGATATAATTGTAATAAACATATATGAATCAATCCTTCCAAACCGCTATGTAAATTTTCTATACAGCAGCTGCTGCTTACAACTACAGTGTATGATTACTGTATGCCGAGCATATCATACGCTATTAAGTCAATCCTTCTTAACTTCTATGTAAGTAAAAATATTAACTATCGGCACAAATATGGAAAATTCTAGGTTTTGGACGATTAGGCTACCCTACCAACAAGGTCACATAAAAGAGCCCGAGTACTATCAATAAGATAAAATTACCAGTAAATATTCCTATTGTACTTAAACATAAAACTAATTACCGTAATTAAAATGGGTATATTATATGACTTTACGCCAATCTTTCCAGACTACTGACCTAAAAATGAACCATATGCAATTAGAATACCCTGACAACATCATAATAGAGGTCGAGAAAATAAATATTTTCATAATTCCAAAAGTAACTCTCGTGTAATGGGCAAACCCTGTCTTTTTCATCAAAACTGGTCTTAAAATTTTGCCCTTTACACGGTAATAAACAGTATGTACAGTACTATCACTACAGTACATCTAACTGTACTGTAAGCGTTTGCTGTGTTCATTCAGACGACTCACACTGTTTGACAACTCACCGCATATGTAGCCAATATTTATATATTGTAGAGAGGTGTACAGAGCATGCAGTAATTTACATACAGTACTGTATAGTATTAATAAACTAAACTACAAATTTCTGTAATACCGCACAATACAATATGTATACAATTAAACTGCATTTAAGGGTAACTAAGTGAACATATCTAATATGAGAACCACTAAACATTTTAGTACGAAGATCTACGCAGCTGTCTTTTGAAGCATGATGCAACTCCAGATGAATTGTCTCTTACGCAGTACTGTAGTGAATCACACACCTGTACAGTATTTATATTTACTAGGTAGTGCTTTGTAGATGCATGTATTACTGTACTGTATATAAAGACATCACTTTTTTACATGAAAACGTGATTCTGCTAAAAAATAACCGAAGCGGGCGATGCACACGTAATGAGAGACAATGCAAGACTGAGGCCGAGTTAGCGAGAGATTAGATGTTGTGCTGAGTGGAGAGGGAGGTGGTGTGAAGCAAGCTGGGTGCAAAGTAACATGGGCTGTTTGAAATTATCTTACCCTGAGAATATTTCTCGCAAACCCACAAATTCGTGATTTTTATTTAATAGGTTACACAGTTCTCCGTGTCATGAATGAGCGAAATCGCGAAGAATGAACCTGCGAAAAGCAAGGGTGGACTGCTTATCAAAAACATATTTCTACTCTAACCTTTCATTACAGTATTAACATGATAAATAAAATAGGAGCGGTAATTACACGGCATATTCCAATACTGAAACAAACAATCAAGAGATTTAGAATATAAGACGTGAGGTCCTTTATTCTGTTCAAACAAATAACTTACGACATTAGTACCACCTACCAGTTTTTCTGAACTACCGGGTGGAATATGACAAAAGGAGCAAAACTTATTTCTTTATTAAAATCTGTAACTTCATTAAAGGAAGTTTTCCCCAGTAGTATATGATATTCAAAATAGTGTATCTGCAAAGATATTTTCAATTATGTGAGTTCCAATATCATAACCAACATTGCACTGTTGTATAATAAAACTCCCTTATCACTATTTGTAATTATATCTTATTGAAAGCATAGAGCCTTTGTAGTTGGTTGGGACAGACCAGATGTAAAATTTCAAGTTATGATGTAAAAAAACACATTTTAAAAGGGAATCAAATACAAGAACACCATCTAACCTATGGTTTCCCACCTAACCTAAACTAGGAGCTGCTTCTACCTATAGTCCATTTCTTTTAGCGAGGCAGATTTGCACCGAATCGCAGCGGTGCCCTTTTAGCTCAGAAAAGTTTCCTGATCGCTGATTGGTTAGAATTATCTTGTCCAACCAATCAGCGAGCAGGAAACTTTTCCGAGCTAAAAGGGCATCGCCGCGAGTCGGTGCGAATCTGCCTCGCTAAAAAAAATTGACTATAGTTGCTACTTATCTACTTGGGACAGGATATGACCCCACTGGGTATATTATAAGACTTCAAGTCAATCCTTCCATACTACTAACCTAAAAATGAACCCTAAGCAATTAGAATATCCTAACAACAACTCAACAGAGTTTGAGAAAATAAATATTTTCATAATTCCAAAATCATCTCCCATGTAATGGACGAACTCTGACTTTTTTCATCCAAAACTGGTCTTAAAATTTTGCATTTTACACGGTAATAGGTTGGTAGCGTCGCGGGATTCTGTTTCAGAGGTCCCGAGTTCGCGTCCCCGCTAAGGTGCGAATAGTGTGAGACCTTCTACCGGGGGTACTCCACAGGGTGGTGCCTGGGGGGAGGTTAGAGGGGGTTAGTGATAGTCCCAGCTGGCTCATGGTCGCCCGAGGAAGATGATGAAGGTCGTCTCAGGGGAGACCTAAAACCCGCAACTTTTTTTTTAACTTTTTAATATAGGTATGTATAGTACTATCACTACAGTACAGCTAACTACTGTAAGTGTTCACTTTGTTCGTTCAGACGACTCGCCCTGTTTGACAACTCACAGCACAAGTAGCCTACATTTATATATTGTAGAGTACAATACATGTAGTAATTTACATACAGTCCAGTACAGTATAATTAATAAACAATACTGTACTATACATTATTGTAATACTGTACTGTGCTATATATACAATGATACTGCATTTAAGATTAACCAAGAGTACATATCTACTACGAAGACCACTAACTATTTTAGTACGAAGTTCTACGCAGCAGTCTTGAAACATGACGCAACTCCCGATGAGTCGTCTCTTACGCAGTACTGTAGTGAATTACACTCCTGTCTTAGAACGTGCCTCGGTGACCAGCGTGGAGGCTACCATCATCCACCACAGCCTCCGCTGGATAGGACACGTGCATAGGATGGATCCATCTAGGCTCCCAAAGAAAATATTCTACAGAGAACTGACCCAGGGCACCAGACCACGAGGAGCCCCGAAAATGCGCTATAAAGATCAACTAAAGCGCACCCTGGCTCTAACTGACATCGATCCTTCCTCATGGGAAGAAACAGCCAAGGACAGGAAAACCTGGAGAAGTACAGTACACCATGGCACCGTGGACTTCGAGGAGAGGAGGAGACAAAATGAGGAGGCTAGGAGGAGAAGAAGGAGAGAGCGATTAGAACAGCCCCGCCCACCACCTACCCTCCCTTGTGAACACTGTCCGCAACTCTTCCACCACAGACTAGGACTTAACAGCCACATCAGGCATAAGCACCCACCCCATAGATAGGAGGCTGATGGCTAACGACAGAACCCAGTACTCGGACACGAGTGGGCGCCGGCGACGACGACACTCCTGTACAGTCTTTATATTTGCCAGGAAATACACTTAGATATATGTACAGTATTACTGTATACAAATGCATCACTTTTTTACATGAAAACGTGATTCTGCTCAAAAAGAACCGAAACGCAATATGCACACGTGAGGTGTGACAATGCAAAACTGAGGCCGAGTCAGCGAGAGATTAGATGTTGTGCTGAGCGGAGAGGGAGGTGGTGTGAAGCGAGCTGGGTGCAATTGAATTTGGGCTGTGATATCGTCATGCTGCGAGAGCATTTCTCGAAAACCTGTAAATAAGTGATTTTCATCTAATAGGCTTCACAGTTCTCTGCATCGCAAACGAGTGAGATTGCAAAGAATGAACCTGCGAAAAGCGAGGGTGGAATGCTTATAAAACACATATTTCTAGCCTAACCTTTCATTATAGTATTAACATGATAAGTAGAATAAGAGCTGTTACTACACTGCATATTCCATTACTGAAAATAAATAATCAAGAGATTAAGAATATAAGATGTGAGGTCCTTTATTCTCTTCAAACAAGTAACTTACAACAGAAGTACCACATATCAGTTTTTCTGAACTTCCAGGTGGAAGGAAGCTATTGTGGCATATGCTAAGATGACAAAAGGAGTAAAACGTTTATTTCTTTATCAAAATCTGTAATTTCATTAATGGAAGTTTTCCCCAGTAGTATATGGGATTCAAAATAGTGTATTTGCCAAGATCTCTTCAATTATGCTAGTTCCAATGTCATAACCAATATTGTACTGTTCTATAATAAAACCCACTTAATACTATCTGTAATGATATCCTATTAAAAGGCAGGAGCCATTGTAGTTGGTTGGGACGGACCAGGTGTAAAATTTCAAGCTATGACTGAAAAACCACATTATAACCCTATTACCCCCAATGGACGTACTGGTACGTTTCACAAAATTCATCCCTTTACCCCCATGGACGTACCAGTACGTCCTTGCAAAAAACTGCTATTTACATTTGTTTGCATATTTTGATAGCTTTATGAGAAACTTCAGGCATTTTCCAAAAGAATGAGACCAACCTGACCTCTCTATGACGGAAATTAAGGCTCTTAGAGCAATTTAAAAAAAGAATATTGCAAAATGTGCTTGTAAAAGAAAATGCCTGGGGATTAAGGGTTGGAACGTTCCAAATAGCTTGGGGGTAAAAGGGAAACAAATACACAAACGCCATCTAACCTATGGTTCCCCACCTAACTTAACCTAGGAGCTGCATCTTCCAACCTGATACTTACCTACTCGAGACGGAATATGACCCCACTGGACTGCCGTATCCTTACCTTATCCTACAACTAAGACTCAACCCTATGTTTACTTCCCAATAAGCTTTCCCTTGGCCACGGTAACACTAAATCATAATATTATATAAATTGTAAAACTAACTTCATAACACTGAATTTAACACACATACATACATACCTATACCAAGGCACTTTCCCCAATTTTTTTTTTTTGGGGGGGGGGGGTAGCCGACATCAAACAAATGAAACGAAAAAGGGGATGTCTCCTCTTTATGTTCCTCCCACCCTGACAAGGGACTCGACCGACTTCAGCTGGTACTGCTAGGGTGGCACAGCCCACCCTCCCACATTATCCACCACAGATGAAGCTTCATAATGCTGAATTTTAGACAAAGATAAACAACATTTTCCCCTTAAAGAAAGTCTATCTGGAAAGTAATAAGAAAGTTTACGCCTATCCCAACTACCTACACACACCCAAAATATTTACTTGCCAAATGTACCTTTTGAACCTACAGTATAACATCTGTTTAAAACTTCCTGATAATATATATCAACTGCTCCTATAACCTCTGTATGATAGCCTGTCCTAAAGAAAAATTACAACTTACATAATATAACTTAGGTAGGTATAATAACCATCTAGTTTAAAAATTAATATCATGTCAGTGTAGCTCTACAGTATATGAGCTTAAAATTTTATACAACTTATGCAATATATCTTTTGTAATTATAATGTGTTTGCTAAATCATCCTCAACCAAAAATTAGAAACAAATACAATAGCAAAATTATATAAAGTTTGTGCAGATCATTAATGAAAAATAACAATAGATAAATACAAAAGAAATGTCAATGGTAGAAAATAAGAAAAATTAAAGAACAAAAAGTTATTCAAAACAAAATGCAATTATTGAAGGATCGTAATGATTAAACAAAATAATCTTAATAAATTTGCATTTAAATAAAGTCAGAATCACAAAATATGGAATGACTGTTAAAAAATAAATGATCAAAGTTGCGGCAAAATTTAGGTCCCCCTCTCTGACAAAATGTCATAAACCTTAGTACAGTAATTCTATGAACACAGCATGAAGCATCCTCAGTATTCCCATATAATGACAGTCTGTCATATATAAAAGCATATCTGGATTATATTGGGTTCATGAATTTTGGGCATATGGCCCAGACTGGAACTGAAAAAGTAATTTTATAATAACATGTTTAACTTATGCTGGTGTAATTTATCCCAATTTGTGTTAAAATATGTGAAAAATTAAAAATTACAAAGCGTGCATCCGAAAACAAGCTGCTGTCGTTGACTTCGGCGGATTGTGTTATTAAATTTAGACTTACCAAGACGATTCTTTATAATATATTTATTCTTTCACATTGTTTATTGACAAAACATATATCTGATGGAGAAATATAGGTTAATAAATAAGTTTCGATTCACATTACTTGGTAATCATTAGAGAACAATGAAGGTATTCGGACAAAAATACTCCCGACCAATCAGGTATCAGGAACCTTTCCGAGCTAAAAGGGCACCCCTGTGAGTCGGTGTAAATATGCACCGCTATAAAAAATAGACAATAGTTTATGAGTTAAATGTTCCTTACAACCTATTTTGTTAATGTTTCCATAATTAGAAATTGGTAATCTTTTAAACTGTTTTTAGATTGTTGGAGAATGTAAGCTAAACATCTATTTAACTTTTACATCAATAAAAAAAAAATTTAGTTGATATTTCCACAAACCTAACCTAACCTACATAACCTAACCAACCTTACCTAAACAAACCTACCTAACCTTACCTAACCTAACTTAACCAACCTAACCTGACAAAAATATATTTTCAATATCTTTTATTTCAATAAAGGCAATGTACCCACCGGCAATGTTCCCACATGGGCAATATTCCCAGTGGCAATATTCCCACATGGGCAATGTACCCAGTGACGATATTCCCACATGGGCATTATTTCCAGAGGCTATGTTCTGCGTACGGTATATCACATACTTGGGAGTATCATTATGGGATGACCTACTTATATACTTAACCATATGGTTATTCACGGTAAGGGTTTTGGCTCCTTCGGCCATGCGTTGGCCAAGGACAATTAACGGACGCTTAACGCAAAAACACAAGGGTGGAGACGCGAAATTCTCCACCACAAAAGGAATTGGAACTCAACTTGAGCGATGAGGAAGAAGCTGAAGCATCAATGGTCTCAAAAACACTCTGAAAAACTTGAAAAGAAGTAGAAACTCCTGAAAAAAATCTGAGGAGATGGCGCTGCTAGAAGGAATGGCGAACCAGCAAACGTGTTTTCAGCACACTGGGATCGGTGTATCCATTCCTATCCCATATCCTTCGAGACAAGGTTAACTCCATTCGGGGAAGGATAGCCATGGCTTGTTTTAAACAAGTTCCCATTTCATACACGATATCTCTCGGGATATTCGCTCCAGGGGATAGAACGCTGTGATACTTCTTAGGTAAAATTCTCTGGTATATACCTCACAGAAATATCCTAAGAAGAAAGCTGCCTTTGAGGAAACTTCCATCAGGACAATATGGCTATCTAACCCAAAAATAGATTTTTCATATGTCAAAATCCACTTTTACTTCGAGACAGTTGCATGGTTACATCGCCAAGTCATGTTTCCGTCACACCGTACCACATCACCATATAGACTTCTGTCTCACCGACAAAAATGTGGTAACCCTCACCAAGGCAACACACTGCTTACGCCACCACGTGGCGACCATTTGTGTCGTCAAGCAACACCAAGGCACCATTACAGCAACGGTTGGCTTAACATGGTAAAAAATGATGGTTAGAAGCATGGCCATAATGGATACAACCTCACGATGCGGTGGCGATTTGGCGCACTATTTACAGTACAGTAGGAGTGTCGCCTCTTTAACGACTCTCCTTATTCTTGCCACTCTTCCCCTCGAAGCCAAAGCACTATTGGGGGTGTAGATAGCCATGAGACGTGTCAAGAATACGTCCACTGATATTACGCGATATCCCTTTTAAAATTTTAAGGGATATTCGCTCCAGGAGTTAGAATTCTGGATACCTTTGTTAAATTCTCTGGGATATATCACTGTAGTAAAATACACCTAGGAAGCTACCTTTGAAGGAACTTCCACCACGACGACATGGCCTGAGCCCAAAAATGAAATTTAAATACACAAAGTAAAAGTCTACACTAAATGTTGCAACAAGGCACAGGGTAACTGGGCAGGAAAGTCATCGTTTACACAAATGGGACAGATGTGAAGATCAAACAATGTGAATATAATATAACATGACATTGAACAAAAAAAATACTGTCAAATATTAACAGACCTATATTGCTGTTATAACCGAATTCTGAACAATAGTATGCAACTGAAAGAAATAGACATAGCCTACTAGAGCCCACGGGTACACATTCAAATACACATCCCTGTCGTAATTACGAAATGAAAAATCCTAGCCAGTACCATAAAATCTATAGATAAAAAATCCCATTCTCGTATTATTATTTCAAATTGTCATTCTGGCAAAATATGTCATACGTCATACTCTTAGACCTGCAATAAAAGTTCCATACTCTTCTTAATCTGGAAAAGTACCGTACTCTTATCAATCTTAATGGAAAAGTTCCATACTCTTACTAGGCCTACTGGAGAAGCTTCATACTCTTTTTAGGACGATTGAAAAGTTCCATACCAATATTGGGCCTACAGAATAAGTTTCATACTCTTTTTGGGCTCAGCCATGTCGTCCTGATGGAAGGTTCCTTTAGGCAGCTTTCTAAGGGATATTTAGCTAAATATCCCTTAGAAAGCTGCCTAAAGGAACCTCCCATCAGGACGACATGGCTATCTCACCCAAAAATAGATTTTTCGCTTTGCTACAAAATACGTTTATTAGGCCTACAGGATAAGTTCCATACTCTAATAGACCTCCTGGAAAAGTTCAATACTCTAATACACCTATTGATAAAGTTCCCCACTCTTATGAGGAGTACTGGATTAGTTACAAACTCTTATTAAGTCTAATGAAAAAATTATTCTTTAAAATTCGTTCATAATCACCCGACATAGCAAAATACTATAGAGTTTAACTAGCCAACTGAACAATGGTGGTAGGCTATCACTTCATATATCCTCACTTAGCGGAGACTTTACAGCGCACAATAAAAAACAACGCTGACAGGACATTACCTTAACGGAAGTAATTCCAGCAAAATTTGACGCAAACTCTCACGTACCTTTCGGAGACTGATCTGGAAGTAGAAAATTAGGCGGTGAGACTTTCATATACTATTCAAAATAGGAAAAACAATTATACATGATATATTAATCAATTTAGCTGGTAAATGCATAAGAAATGAGTTGTTAAAATGTTTACCAAAAAGTAATACAGTATATCAAATACATTATCCTAAAATTTCTCTCTCTGACATACACACTAATATATATACCACCAACAACTAATGCTGCTGTTTCTAGTCCACTGCAGGAAAAAAGCCTCAGACTTGTTCATTCATGTCTGGGGTTTGGGCAGTTTTCATCACCACGCTGCCCAGTGCATATTAGTAGTGGTGGGAACTTTTTTCTGAATGCACAACAAACCAACCTAGTATAGGTGGCCCTGACTAGTACAGTTTTGCTGATCATGGCGATATATAAACCATTTCACTATGTTAAGGGATATAAAAATATACGTATTTTCGCTCAACTTGCAGCCAACGGAGTCATACCCGCAAAAGCCATCACGTGCTCCTTGATATATAATAGGTAAAATATATTACATCACATTACCACTACTTACGAGTTTCGTTAACCCGAGCTTGAGGAACCGGTAAAATTATAGAACAACACGGAACTACAATTCCAATAGAAAAAATGACAAATTCGAAGATAATTTGTATTTTTCCTAACCATACAAACCTTAGCTATTTACAAAGGGTTATTACTTTTAGCGTAGCTGAAATGGCGAGCCATTAGAATTTAACGAGGGTGTATTACCCCCGCGCTAGTTAGCGGGGGGGTAGGGGAGTGGTAGCTAGCTACCCCTCCTCCCCCTCACACACAGGTGAATACTCACTTTCACTTAGAGGTAGGACTTGTCTTGGGGGACAGGGCTGGCGGGCAAATATGTGTAAATAGCTAAGGTTTGTATGGTTAGGAAAAATACAAATTATCTTCGAATTTGTCATTTGTTCCGTAACCGAAATACAAACCACGCTATTTACAAAGGGTGACTTATCCCTTAGGAAGGGTGGAAAGTCCCCAGCCATACTGGCTTTGGCTTTACCCGGGGACTCAGAATCCGAGTGAGTCGCACTCGAGAAAAGGAGTCCCTGCACCTCACAAGTTCCTTGCACCGCAAGGAACCATGTGGCCTATGTAAGCTTGTGTGTGAAGGAAGAAGTGTGACCCGTCTTAGGCAGTTGACCTGGAGTTCCAGAAGGAACTCTGGGTTAAGACGTTCCCAATACCACCTCGTCAGGGTATGGGGGACGCGACAGTATTGACTCAATACTCGGAACACAAGGAAGCATGGTTTACCTGCAGAGGTTCGAGGTCAGCTATGCAGAGACCAGGATGCTGCTTCCCCGTAGAGGGGATGATGAAGAAAGAAGTAAGGGCCAGACATACTTCTTTCGTTCATGCAGACTAAAACCTGATAACAATGCCCTCAACCTTCTGCTACCTGTCCAAAAAGGAGCCTGAGGTTAGACCAGCTGTTGTGTAGCCACCACAGAGCGATAGAAAACGTATCGAGACTCCTGTGGGTCACGCCCTGCAGGAAGCGGGCTGCGAAGGTCATCAGACGCTTCCAGACTCCAGCTTGTAGCACCTGCGTCACAGAGTAGTATTACTCGAAGGCGAGGGACGTTGCGATGTATCCAACATCGTGCTGTAGGGCGACGTGACGGGGGAGGGTCTGAAGACAGGTCGAGATGAATGTCCTTGAGTCCGGGCTGAAGAGGTATACTGGTGACTCTCCCCCCATGTCCTCCTTGTGTTCCCAAATCGGCTGCAACTGAGGCCAAACTGCAGCTGTTCCCAGCGCTAACCTCTCGATTCCTGTACTGGCAAGAAAGAGAAGGTCTTGGGACATCAGACACAGAATGGAGACTCAAAATCTTGAATGAATCGGACCGAAGGGTCGGGACCCACAGATTCTGAGTCTAGCCAACAACTCAGGAGCGAGCCTGAATGTTGCCTTCCCCTCTTCCTTAGAAAGGGGGGGAGTAGTAAGAGACCAAGAAGATTGCTTACACACTGGCCGTGGCCAGAGTGAGCAGAAGACCCAGGGCGGAATACAATCCGAGGCCTGTCGTAAAAGGGTCTTGAGAAGATCTCTTAAAGGACTAAAAGTCCGAGCCATGCTCCAAGTTGGAGGTCTTCCTCCGACTAGGGCAGGGACGATCGTAGCTTCGCATGAGCGAGGATAGATCCAGCGGGCAGGAAAAAGTTATTCCTTTAAGCCTGAAGGTCAGGGAAAGGCTGAGCGACAGGCTTCATTGCCAAGAGCGGAAAGGAGTTTCCTCCCGCCGAAAGGCAATAAGACCGTTATTGCTGGAGAAGAGGCCTCACGGGAAGAGGTATATCTCCCACGGCACCAACCACCTTAGACTCTTCACTTTGCCTGGGAGACCCCTGTGGATGACTATCGCAGATGACGCGACCTCCGTACCGCGACTGTAGCGGGTTGTCTCTTCTAGAGGAGGAAGCGTAGTGTCTCCAGGCATGAAGCCGAAGCGACGCCCCGGTTCGGGAGAGATGTCGCAGTGTGGTTGCTTGAGTAGTCTGCGCCGTGGGAGAAGCTCTCCCGGGAGTTCCGTCAGGGGAAGCAGAGGGTCCAGAAACCGTTCTGCACATAGTCCCAGTGGAGCTCTCCCATTGAAAGGTTGACAGACAACCTGGTTTTGTTGAGACCCATTGTCCGCAGACAAAAAGGAGGGAAGACGCAGGCGTCGAAGTTGTCCCACCATCACCGGAATGCATCTTGCCAGAGTCTCGGGGTCTGAGACTGGGGGGAAAACTAGCGGAAGCTTGAGGTTCCAAGCTGTCGCGATCAGGTCCCCCAGACCAGCACTTGCTGGTTACCCAAGGTCAAAGACCCCTAGGTACACTCTCTCTATGAGGCTCTGCTCGGATAGTCTGAGAGAAACATTCCCCTGCCTGGAATGAGAGAGCCGATGGTGGAATTGAGAGAATCTCAATCATCCCGATATCTCTACTGCAAGATGTGAAGGTGTGAAAATGCGTCCCCTGCTGGTTAGCATGAAGTCGACACGCAACGGGGCGACTTGGCAGGAGCGGTAGGATCTGAAGAGGGGCCAGACTAAGGCCCTTAAGCCTGCCTGAATGATGGAGAGGTATCCTTCAGGTCTTGACCATAGGCCTGGACCGGAACATGCCCCCCCCCCCTTTCCTTTGACGAGTCCGAGAACCGCATCAAGAATGTGGGGAAAGGACGAGAATATCCACTACCATCAAGAGGCTCCATAGGTCAACACCCATTGTAGGTTTAATAGTTCCGCTGGTCCCATAGGGCCAGGGAGTCCGGTTAAACATTGCCTGAAGCCACCGGAACTTGGATCGCCCCACATGGAACTTATCCTGAGGCGACCGTTCGGACTATAAACGGGTCAATGAGGAAAGAAGAACTAGGAAACGTTCCAAGGTAGGGCTGAAAACTCTGCTTGACTGAGAACAGGTACTGCGACTCTCCTCAGTCTTGCCACGGTGAACCGAAAGGAAGGCTCGGAGGATGTGGTAACAGAATCTGGCGTCCCCAGGTGGTCACCCATCCAAGTACCGACGTTGCTTAACCTCGCTGGACGGACGAGAAGCGGGGTTTCCAACGTGGTAAGGCGGTTGACTCAATATCATGGCCAGATACTCCAGATGTTGAGGCAGAGGAAGAGAAGGCTCCAAGCAAAATACCATGAGCCCACACTCATGGTCAGCATTCGGAAGCTTTTCCCGGCGCTGAAGAAGGTCGAAACCCGAGCCTACCGGAGTTGACCAGCCCTCCAAACAGCAGAGGAGGCGGAAGTCTGCACCTGAGCGGCCAAGAGGAAGGCAGGGAGAGTTCTCTGGGGAAACAAACCTGCTATGCCACGGCGGGATAGCCACACTGCATCATAAGCAGGAATACTTGCAGTTTAGGCTGAATTCGACGAGCACCCTGGAAGATGGATGGAATGGAAACTGAAAGTACCCGTCCTTCCGATCCAGGGTTAAAGGAGTCCTGTCGCCTCGTTACCAGTCTGATCGATTCTGCTGGTCTACGCTGGCCGAAGTTTGTTCGACAAACTTGATCAGGGCTGAGAGGTCGACTATGGACATCCCCTCTCAGATCCTTCCTTACAAGAAAGGATCGACTGAGGGGGCCGGGGGTGAAGCCGTCGATGATCCTAAGGAAGACCTTCGCCTAAGGTATGGATCATTCTGCCCAACCGGGCAACTCTGCTGATGCTATGGCATAGAGGTTCAGAGACACTGAATTCGCTGACAGAGACGGCAGGCGCGATATCCTTGGCTACTCACAGAGATTGTGCGGGAATGGGCATCGGGAAGCTGTCATTCGGATGAGTAACCTTAAGCATCCTCCCAGCGAAAAAACCTGCAATCCTAGAGTTCGTGAACTCCTTTTAGGACTATGCCCCCCCGGGGGAGTCTCCCGTGCCATCTGTTCCTGACAGGAGGAAACTGCAATTGGACACCTTGTCCCAGTTGTCGTAGCCGATAACTTGGGCCGACGTGGTTGAAAGAAAAGGGAGCTGGAGCCCTGCAGAGTCTGGAAGAAAGCGCCTTGGAGGAGTGAAACCGGAAGTCGATTTACTCCGCACAGCAGACGTCTAAGTCTCTGTCCTTGGGCAAAGACAAAACTCTTCTCAAGGATGGAAGGGTGTCTGAGGTCGTTGACCTCCACAGATGAGACACCCGAATGAAGCCTTCAGTCAGCGCGTCCAGATGGTACAACATTGAGCTTGTCCGCAAGTAGATACTTAACGACGAAAGGCCAAGGTGCCTGAGCTCGAGAGGAGGAAAGTACCCTTGATCTTCCTGTAGCTTCCTTGAACCAAACCTCGGGCCGTAACCGAGGAGGGAAAGAACCTGGTAAGCTCCCAGAGGAAGAGGTAAGCAGTCACCCCTTGTCCGATGGAGAAATCTTCAACGGAAAGCCCCCCCCGCCAAAAATCCTTCCAGGGCGGGAGAAGGAGAGAGTACTCGTGCAGGAGAGGGGACCCTCGAGACCGACCTCTTGGGAACCAACTTCGCCCTGGGGGAAGTCACCACGAAGTCCACTCCTCTCTTTCTCTTCAGCGTAGGAGAGACAGCCGCTGGTTTGTTACCCTGGCCGGTGAGTGCTGGTTTCATAAACCTCATTAACGCCCGTGCCAGCGGATCAAACCATGTCTGCTGCTCCAAGGACACAGAGTCCGAAATCCTCGCTAAGGTGAAAGGGATCGGGCGATCCTTTGGAGAGGACACGACGGTTCCTGCCTGAAAAGAAGGTGGGAAGAATGCTGTACTGACCTGTCTTCGTCCTGCACTACCAACCTGTGCTTGGATGGAGGTGATCCCGAGTGCCGCCTAGGAGCACGCGTCCCTGCTGCTACCACCGGCTGTGGAATTCGCCGCGAACTATGGTCGCGCGAGGGCGAACAGTCGCGCAAAGGCGAATGGTCGCGCGGGCGCACAGGCGAGTGGTCGCGCGGGCGCGCAGGCGAGCGGTCGCGAGGGCGCGCAGGCGAGCGATCGCGCGGGCGCGCAGGCGAGCGATCGCGCGGGCGCGCAGGCGAGCGATCGCGCGGGCGAGCGATCGCGCGGGCGCGCAGGCGAGCGATCGCGCGGGCGCGCAGGCGAATGGGCGTGACGGCGAGGGATCGTGCTGCCGCGTAGGTGAAGAAGATCGCTGGCGGTAAGCGATGGCGAGCAGCATGTGTAGGTGAATGATCGCGTGATAGGGTGCGATGGTGATCAGCATCCGCAAGAGGGCGAGCGTTCAGGGTTGTGCGATGAGGAGCAGCATGCGTAAGCGGGCAATCGTGCAGGGTTGTGCGATGGCGAGCAGCATGCGCAGGTGAATGATCGCGTGAAAGGGTGCGATGGTGATCAGCATCCGCAAGAGGGCGATCGTTCAGGGTGGTGCGATGAGGAGCAGCATGCGTAAGCGGGCAATCGTTCAGGGTTGTGCGATGGCGAGCAGCATGCGCAGGTGAATGATCGCGTGAAAGGGTGCGATGGTGATCAGCATCCGCAAGAGGGCGATCGTTCAGGGTGGTGCGATGAGGAGCAGCATGCGTAAGCGGGCAATCGTTCAGGGTTGTGCGATGGCGAGCAGCATGCGCAGGTGAATGATCGCGTGAAAGGGTGCGATGGTGATCAGCATCCGCAAGAGGGCGATCGTTCAGGGTTGTGCGATGAGGAGCAGCATGCGTAAGCGGGCAATCGTTCAGGGTTGTGCGATGGCGCGATAACGATCAGCATCCGCAGTTGAGGGTCGCGCGATGGCGATCAGCATCCGCAGTTGAGGGTCGCGCGATGGCGATCAGCATCCGCAGTTGAGGGTCGCGCGATGGCGATCATCATCTGCAGTTGAGGGTCGCGCGATGGCGATCAGCATCCGCAGTTGAGGGTCGCGCGATGGCGATCAGCATCTGCAGTTGAGGGTCGCGCGATGGCGATCAGCATCCGCAGTTGAGGGTCGCGCGATGGCGATCAGCATCTGCAGTTGAGGGTCGCGCGATGGCGATCAGCATCCGCAGTTGAGCTAGTAGCTGGCGAACCATGTTCCTTCAGAAGTGTTGGAGAACGTTGGCGTGCCAGCTGTAACACACGTGGGCGATCCGGAGATCGCTGGCGAGCTGATGATCGCTGACGAGCTGACGATCGCTGGCGAGCTGATGATCGCTGACGAGCTGATGATCGCTGACGAGCTGATGATCGCTGACGAGCAGAAGGCTACGCGTGGAAGCCTGTGCAAAGAAGAAGAGTCCTTGACCCCGACCTGAACCGAAGTTCTAGATCGCGAGGGCGAACGTGGGCGCACAGGGCACGTAACAGGAACCGCAGGGAAGATCATCTTGAAAGCGCTGACGAACAGGAGAGCGCTGACGAACAGAAGGGCGCGCAGGGAAACCCTGACACGCAAGGGAAGAACCCCCGTGGGGGCAACCCTTAGCCCCGAAGGGATCGTTGTCCGCCGGGAGACTGATGTCCGTCGGAAGACCGCTGTCCGTCGGGAAGACCGTTGTCCGTCGGGAAGACCGTTGCCCGTCGGAAGACGAGATTAGACTGCTGTCCATCTGCACCAAGACGGAAGATCGAGAAAAAGAAGTTGTAGGCTGCAAACGGAGATTCAAAAAGGCGCCTCAAGCACCCTTATAGGGAGATGAGAGGCCCTTACGACGAGGCGGACGGAGGGCCTTACGGCGAGGGAGGCCAACAGCAACAGCAACAGAAGAAACCTCCGAAGAGGAGTCTCTATGAGTGTACTCTCTCGCGAACGAAAGAGAAACACTTCGTGGAAGAGACTGGTCAGCCAGTGACCTAAAAGGGGCAATCCTCCGAAGAGGAGCTCCTGCAGTTGCCCAGCCCCTTGAGCGAAACTGCAGGTGCGACCGCTCAGCACCAAGAGCATAGTCGCACGAAAAAAAGGCAAGAGAAGAACCCCCCAAAAGAGGAAAAGCTCAAGCCTGGACAGGAAAAAAAACTTCCCTCGGAAGGAAAGTTATCCGCCCAAGGAGGCAAGCCTCCTGACTGTTCTAAAATGAACTGGAGAGCTGTCCGTCGACACGGGAGTACTACCAGTAGAAGGAGACACGCCCCTGACGACAATACAAGGGGGGAGGCAGCAACAGCCGAATCCCCAGGACTCAACCAGACAGCTCACACCGTTGCTATATTACAGAAACGAACTAGATCGGTAACTGTAAAAAAATAAAAACAAATAATATTAGTACACATTCATTCCCCCGGGAAGGCTCCGAAGAGGAATCCCGAGGAAAAGGAACAAGAATTACACAACAGGCACGTGCCCTCACAACCACTTACACTCGCGGAAGGAGAGCTGTAACCAAAACAGAATTATAACAATTATAATTATGTAACTATGTAATTATGTAATTTAAAAATGAATGAACACTAAAGAAAAAAAAACGAAAACCCCGAAAGGAATCGTTCTACAAGCTGAAAAATTAACAACTACAATTAGATTCATAAACTAATTGAAACAAAATGTACGGCGTAGCAACCCCACCCACACGGGAAGGAAGCTACAAGGGCGTAGTAAAACATAGTAAAAGGGTGAACGACCTCAAGAGAGAGAGAGAGAGAAAGACCGAAGTCAAACTCGATCGCAACCCATAAAATTAGGCCGTGGTGGCCTAACTGCCGAGGCCTCCACATAGATATCGTACACTACACACACACATCTGAAAAGGAAACTTACTTATTTCTATACTCAAATATATATACAAACATGAAAACATGTTTACATATATATTGAGTAAAAGAAAAGTAAGCGATTAAGTAAAGACAAAACAGACAATGGCTGCCAAGCGAGGACCAAGACAGAGACGTCTGTCACAGTCCGAGCCAAAAGTGAAAGTGAGTATTCACCTGTGTGTGAGGGGGAGGAGGGGTAGCTAGCTACCACTCCCCTACCCCCCCGCTAACTAGCGCGGGGGTAATACACCCTCGTTAAATTCTAATGGCTCGCCATTTCAGCTACGCTAAAAGTAATAACCCTTTGTAAATAGCGTGGTTTGTATTTCGGTTACGGAACAAACAACTTTTCCTACTGTAAATGATGTGCTTTCAACGAATTTGACCTTTATTTTCCCCTAAATTAACCGTTCTCCTGCTGTTCCCGTCCCCTTCCAAATGGACACAGTTGGGATCCTGGGACTTTGGGTGGGCGGAAACATGAAAAAACTAAAAACGAGATCATTTAACACTTTCGAGATTTGTAAAAGGTCACAGAACCCAACATACCCACCTAACCTAACCTAGTAGTTCCCAGGTCACAGAACTGTAACCCCTTCCCAGGTCACAGACCTAGCCGGGGGGCAAGCCCCGGAGCCCCCTTCCTAGGTCACAGGCCTAGCCAGGGGGCAAGATCCCCAGACCCCCTACCCAGGTCACAAATTTTAAAAGTACAGTAAAACACAAATCCTTCTTTACATTACGATTGACACCAAATGTGTTTTCTTTTGTCTTAGCAATCTCTACAGTCGAGTTATACTGTAGTAGAAAATGTGACCGTGTTCCCTAAAAGCTAACTCAGAATTACACTTGGGACACTTTAAAACTTTGAAGGATAACACAAGGAGCTTTTAAAAAAAATTTCACTATACTGGATGTACCGTAATACTTGGCAACCGTAATAATTACCATAAAACTTGGTAATAGCATCCATATAGTCATAATGACAGCCATTATACAGTGGTACCTCTACATACGAATTTAATCCGTTCCACAACCGACTTCGGATGTAGAAAATGTTCGGATGTAGAAACGAATTTCCCCATAAGAATACATTGAAATAGGATTAATCCGTGGTTGAGCCCAAAAACCTATGATAACTACTTAATAAATTACTACACATAATTACACATGACAATATGCACTCTAAATTAGATAATAGACGTGTAAAAAAGAATAATTATCAAGAAATGATAAATAAGAAACGGGTTTTTAGCGTCACTTTACCTTAGAAAGTCCAGCGCAGGTGTTGGTCTTGCTACGCAGAGAGGAGACGGACAGGGGGCGAGGAGGTAGAGAGGTTGACTACGATAAACGTACACTACCGTAACTTATTCTAACTTACACTAAGTGAACTTTAACCTAATTTAGCTCATTTATTTTTTTTTATTTTTATATTTCATATTTTTTTTTACATTTTCTTTTTTTCTTTTAGATGATTAATTTTAACCACTTTCACTCTACACTTAAAATTGATTGAATTTTTTTCTCTTCAATCTTTGCCGTTTTCTTTGTTTTACTTTCTTTCGCTTCACTCTTTGCCGTTTTCTTTGAACCACTTCCTTCCTCTTCATCACGAGTTCGCTTCGTAGTTTTTTTAAAGAAGCTATCGATAGAAAGTTGCTTGGTACAGCTTTTCAGAATGTTTCGAAAATAAATTAGGGAAACATCATCAAACTGCGCAACTACACGACAAACCTGCAATTTCTTTGGATAGTATTTGTCGATGAAGTCGACCATGTCTTGATATTTTCCTAACACCTCTTTTATTTGCGCCGAACCTAACACATGTTCTACCTCCTTGATCCCTTCCTTAATATCACTCATGTGCTCAGACATAGCATGGAGTTCCTTGAGCTCCTCTGTAGTAAGTTCGTCGTGATGTTCTTTAGCAAGTTCACTCACACTCACACTTTTCAATAATTCCTTGCTTTACTTCTAAAGAAAGCATTTCCTTATTCCTTTTCTCACCACTACCACTTGCGAAACTAAGCCTTTTAGGACCCATGATTTACATAAAATACCGTAAAAGGATGAACGTAAAAAATCACGATTAAAACACAGTTAATAGCAGAATGCACAGGGCACAACCACACGAAGCCGACAAGAACAGAGGAATGTCCCAAGCCACGCTAATTGAGGGTCCCTCCGAGGTAGAAATGCTGCCTTCTATTGGCGGAAATAAAAAATACATCCGGCGCTATGAGTACCATCTACGTGCAAGGGTATTGTTTACTTCAGGTGTCGAAAAAAAATTCGGGGGTAGAGTAGGAATGTGTTCGAATTGTACTTCGCGTGTCGAAAAATTCTGATACAACCGGTACGACGAAAATTGCTAACTTCGTGTGTCGAAATAAAATTCGGGTGTAGAGTCGAAAAATTGCTTGAATTTTACTTCGGTTGTTGGAAAATTCGGATGTAGATACGTTCGTGTGTAGAGGTTCCACTGTACTTTGTTACGTTGGCCTCCATGCAGCGCACACCCAACACAGCTACAAAGGAACTGAGGAGTTGCCTTAAGAAAATGGGGCGTGTCGCAGAACTGCCGACATCACATTCAAGCATACAAACATGCCCAAATATGGCAAACTTCATCATATGGTAAGGGACGGCAGGAGGAGGAGTACTTACCAATGAACGAACAGAAGTAATTCCATTGGTAGAAAGAAAGTGGAAGGATGGCTTGTGCGCAGGAAGTATAGAGTCATTATAATGCAACAAGCAATGTACAAGCGCACGAACAGCAGCAGATACATCGGTGCCGGTTTATCATGTGGTCTACCTTTTTTATTCTGGTTTAATATGTGGCCTACCTGGCTTGTTAGGTTAGGTTAGGTTACGCTACGCCTACCTGGCTAGTTAGGTTAGGTTAGGTTACGCTACGCCTACCTGGCTTGTTAGGTTAGGTTAGGTTACGCTACGCCTACCTGGCTTGTTAGGTTAGGTTAGGTTACGCTACACCTACCTGGCTTGTTAGGTTAGGTTAGGTTACGCTACGCCACATACTAAAACACATAGAATTTCGTAGGACATATTCGGAAGGTAGGCCACATACTCAACCGGCACCGATACATCTTGTTTGCAAAATGTAAACAAAAGTGAAATAAATATTTCAGGGGAAGAGGATCCCATATTTTGGGTAATTTTTCCGGGATTTATTATGCATCCCAGAGAATAATGTATAAAGATGCAAAGGTTAGTTTTACCATTATTCATAAATTCACCAATAAATTTTCCCCACCCAAAACCCAAGGTTCCAGCTTTGTGGTCCCCATTGCCGTAGGACATATCAGGGTATATCTTATTAATTTTATATGCGACGGAAATAAAGGCCAATTTCAGAGAAAACAGGCGTTTCTCTATATATAACCTCATTTTTTTACTATTAAAGCTTTTCCGGTGTTGTTCTATAATAATACCAAGGATCCTGAATACCAGGCTCTCTGCCTAAGTTAGGTTTTACTTTGAGAGAGAGAGAGAGAGAGAGAGAGAGAGAGAGAGAGAGAGAGAGAGAGGCAAGGCTTAATATAGATTGAGTCTAATACAAGCTCATGATTTAGATTTGTAGGCCTAGGCCTATACCAAATTTGTAACTTTATAACACATTTATAAAATAGGTCTGTAATTGTTGTTAGATAACGAAATGTAACATCACATGCATTAAAACTGAATATATACTTCGAATTCTAATAGAAATTCCCATAAATAAAGATATCCAATATTGAACCTATGCAATCTTAGGTTACATAGGCCTATTCCAAATAAATCAGAATACGTGATAATGCATTTTTAGCATTATGATATAATGATATACAATATGCAGCCATGAAATTACACATATTAACGTTAAAATACATAATGTGCAATAATAACTCGATAAATATGTATAACTGTCATAGGCCTAGTCCAAATAAATCAGAAGACGTGATAATGCATTTTTAGCATTATGATATAATGATATACAATATGCAGCCATGAAATTACACATAATAGCATTAAAATACATAATGAACAATAATATTTAAATAAATATCCAATATTAAACCTAAGAAATATTAGGTTAAGCAGCAATGCCTTCCCAGTGGTAGGCCTATTCTCAATCAATCAGAAGACGTGATAATGCATTTTTAGAGTTATGATATAGGCTACAATCATGAAATTATGCATAATAGCGTTAAAATACACAATGAACAATAATATTTAAATAAATATGTATAAGAAATAATAATTCGATGAATACATTACCTGTTACAGTTTCCTTGGAGGAAAGCTGAACTTTGCTTCTTGGTGAAGTATATAAGTTATACTGGTAATTCAAATCACCATTGTAAAGTGAATGACACAAATAAAACGGTATTTTCCTTCTGGAATCGATAATTAATATATACGATGGATCACAAACTCAAATAAAACTTCGCGACGCCGTGTTCTCCAAATTATTCGACTGGATTATCGTACATGAGCCTTAAAATTGTCGTTTTTCAACCAAAATGATCGTACACAGTTTCAAAATAATTATTTACGAGTTACATGATTGACTTATTTCAAAATATTTTAGTATAATTGTTTAATTAAACACACAAACACATATATGTATATACATAAGTTATGTATCGTACATCGTACTAGAACTAAAATAATCGTGCATGTACGGTAATTATCGTACGAGTGGCACCCCTGACATTTGGTACAGGGTTGCCAGGTTTTCTAAATGAGAAAAGGCCAACTTATAATCAATCACAGCTTTAAAAGTCCAACCCATTATTAGAAAAAGGCCAAAATATAGTAGTTAAAGCCCACATTTTTTCATGATATTACTAAAGGCCAACTAATTTTTAAAAAGCCGAAATTTAAGATTTTTTGGCCTGAAAAAAGGCCAACCTGGCAACCCTGATTTGGTAACATTTTGGTTTGTGGCGGTTCTTAATTTAAATTAAAATTTTATGATTAAATTGATTTTAATAGTCAATTTGAGTTTATTTTTATATGAAAATACTATATTTTTATAACATATAGGAATCTAATATTGAAAAATTTTGATATGAAGAAGTATAAAAAGTCAATGAATCTCAATTTGAGTTGAAATTTTTATTAATAAATTGATTCTAACAGTCAATTTAAGTTTAATTTTTATATGAAAAGAATATATTTTCATAGCATATAGGAATCTAATATTGAAAAATTTTGATATGAAGAGGTATAAACAGTCTATGAATCTCAATTTGAGTTGAAATTTTTATGATTAAATTGATTCTAACAGCCAATTTAAGTTTAATTTTTATATGAAAAAAATATATTCTTATAGAATTTATATTTCTATATTAAAATACTATAATTTCATAACATATATGAATCTAATATTGAAAAATGTTGAAATGAAGAGGTATAAAAAGTCTATGAATCTCAATATGAGTTGAAATTTTTATGATTAAATTGATTCCAACAACCAATTTGAGTTTGTTTTTATATGAAAAAAATATATATTCTTATAAAATATAAAGATTTCACACGGAAAAATTTTAATATGAAAAATTAAAAAAAGTTTATGAATTGGAACCATCACTTAAGTTTGATTATCAACCTACCGTCAGTGATTATGTGATTGTGATTTCCGATCGGTTGTGTCTCGACTTTGCATCCAAATTTACCGCATTACAGCGGAATTTGCGGATATATTACAAAGTGCGTCTTACTATAATGTAATGTATAGCAATATATTTATACACGAGTGATTTATATCGTTATATTTCAATGAAAAACTTTAAAATGGGCATATGTGAATAGGCCGTGAGTTGGTTGTGTCTCGACTTTGCGTCCAAATTTACCGCATTACAGCGGAATTTGCGGATATATTATAAAGTGCGTCTTACTATGCATGTAATGTATAACAATATATTTATATACGAGTGATTTATTCAGTATTTTTCAATGAAAAACTTTAAAATGGGCATATGTGAATAGGCCGTTTACCGAACTGTTTGCTGTCGAAATTTTTTCCACCTTCGGATAGGAGTCGCATGTGGGAAATAGGGTTTTCAATGAAATTCTGGTGAATATATTAATTAATTTGAGGATTAATTAAAAATAAAGCTAATTTCACACATTAAACTATGAGAAGTTACCCTAAATGAAACAGGTCTAGCCTGTAATTCTCGTCTATAGTAGGTAGCCTGCAATGGATAAGAGCTGCCATGTATGGTAGACTATTTATCCTGACACGTTTTAATTCCTGATTAATATATTAATTAATTGGAGCTTTAATCAAATAAATAGCTAATTTCACGTAGAATGAACTCAGAAGTTCCCCAAAATGAAACAGGCCAGGCCTGTAATTCTCGTCTTTAGTAGGTAGCCTGCAATGGATAAGAGTTGCCATGTAAGATAGCCTATTTATCTTAACACGTTTTAATATATTTCTTTATTATTATTATTATTATTATTATTATTATTTATTAATATTATTATTATTATTATTATTATTTTGGATTAATCTAAAATTCGTTGATTCACAGGAGCAATTTAATTGGAAAAAAATTTCCTTTATATTTAATAAAGATACCACCATAATAACATGTGGTTTAGACATTTTCACGACGTTTGGTTTTATTATAGTTTTGTGTTTCATGTGCAAACCTAAATTAGCTTCCCTAGCTTTTGATTTAATATTTTCATCAACGTTATAGCCACATGTATATTGTAAAACTAATTAAAACCAAAAACTCGCATTCCAGTGTTTGAAATTACTACGGTTTTTATAAATGAATTAAACCTCTGATTAAAAGGAAGTTTTTCTTAATTTATCTATTGAAAATCATTCTAAATCCAAACATTAAACTAACTAAAAGGACACTTTTCTTAATTTATCTATAGAAAATCACTGTAAATACAACACTAGATTAACTAAAAGGACACTTTTCTTAATTTATCTATAGAAAATCATTCTAAATACATCACTAGATTAACTAAAAGGACACTTTTCTTAATTTATCTATAGAAAATCATTCTAAATACAACACTAGATTAACTAAAAGTACACTTTTCTTGATTTATCTTTAGAAAATCATTCTAAATACAACGCTAGATTAACTAAAAGGACACTTTTCTTGATTTATAAATTGAAAATCATTCTAAATACAACACTAGATTAACTAAAAGGACACTTTTCTTGATTTATCTATAGAAAATCATTCTAAATACAACCCTAGATTAACTAAAAGGACACTTTTATTGATTTATCTATAGAAAATCATTCTAAATACAACACTAGATTAACTAAAAGGACACTTTTCTTAATTTATCTATAGAAAATCATTCTAAATACAACACTAGATTAACTAAAAGGACACTTTTCTTGATTTCTCTATTGAAAATCATTCTAAATACAACACTAGATTAACTAAAAGGACACTTTTCTTGATTTATCTATAGAAAATCATTCTAAATACAACACTAGATTAACTAAAGGGACACTTTTCTTGATTTATCTATAGAAAATCATTCTAAATACAACACTAGATTAACTAAAGGGACACTTTTCTTGATTTATCTACAGAAAATCATTCTAAATACAACACTAGATTAACTAAAGGGACACTTTTCTTGATTTATCTATAGAAAATCATTCTAAATACAACACTAGATTAACTAAAGGGACACTTTTCTTGATTTATAAATTGAAAATCATTCTAAATACAACACTAGATTAACTAAAGGGACACTTTTCTTGATTTATAAATTGAAAATCATTCTAAATACAACACTAGATTAACTAAAGGGACACTTTTCTTGATTTATAAATTGAAAATCATTCTAAATACAACACTAGATTAACTAAAGGGACACTTTTCTTGATTTATAAATTGAAAATCATTCTAAATACAACACTAGATTAACTAAAGGGACACTTTTCTTGATTTATAAATTGAAAATCATTCTAAATACAACACTAGATTAACTAAAAGGACACTTTTCTTGATTTATCTATAGAAAATCATTCTAAATACAACACTAGATTAACTAAAGGGACACTTTTCTTGATTTATAAATTGAAAATCATTTTAAATACAACACTAGATTAACTAAAAGGACACTTTTCTTGATTTATAAATTGAAAATCATTCTAAATCCAAACATTAAACTAACTAAAAGGACACTTTTCTTAATTTATCTATTGAAAATCATTCTGAATACAACACTAGATTAACTAAAGGGACACTTTTCTTGATTTATCTATAGAAAATCATTCTAAATACAACACTAGATTAACTAAAGGGACACTTTTCTTGATTTATAAATTGAAAATCATTCTAAATACAACACTAGATTAAGTAAAGGGACACTTTTCTTGATTTATAAATTGAAAATCATTTTAAATACAACACTAGATTAACTAAAAGGACACTTTTCTTGATTTATAAATTGAAAATCATTCTAAATCCAAACATTAAACTAACTTAAAGGACACTTTTCTTAATTTATCCATAGAAAATCATTCTAAATACAACACTAGATTAACTAAAGGGACGCTTTTCTTGATTTATCTATAGAAAATCATTCTAAATACAACACTAGATTAACTAAAAGGACACTTTTCTTGATTTATCTATAGAAAATCATTCTAAATACAACACTAGATTAACTAAAAGGACACTTTTCTTGATTTATCTTTAGAAAATCATTCTAAATACAACGCTAGATTAACTAAAAGGACACTTTTCTTGATTTATCTATAGAAAATCATTCTAAATACAACACTAGATTAACTAAAAGGACACTTTTCTTGATTTATCTATAGAAAATCATTCTAAATACAACACTAGATTAACTAAAGGGACACTTTTCTTGATTTATAAATTGAAAATCATTTTAAATACAACACTAGATTAACTTAAAGGACACTTTTCTTGATTTATAAATTGAAAATCATTCTAAATCCAAACATTAAACTAACTAAAAGGACACTTTTCTTAATTTATCCATAGAAAATCATTCTAAATACAACACTAGATTAACTAAAGGGACGCTTTTCTTGATTTATCTATAGAAAATCATTCTAAATACAACACTAGATTAACTAAAAGGACACTTTTCTTGATTTATCTATAGAAAATCATTCTAAATACAACACTAGATTAACTAAAAGGACACTTTGCTTGATTTATCCATAGAAAATCATTCTAAATAAAACACTAGATTAACTAAAAGGACACTTTTTCTTAATTTATCTATTGAAAATCATTCTAAATACAACACTGAATTAACTAAAAGGACACTTTTCTTAATTTGTCTATAGAAAATTATTCTAAATACAACACTGAATTAACTAAAAGGACACTTTTCTTGATTTATCTATAGAAAATCATTCTAAATACAACACTAGATTAACTAAAAGGACACTTTTCTTGATTTATCTATAGAAAATCATTCTAA
The DNA here is from genome assembly GCF_036898095.1 of Palaemon carinicauda. Lineage (NCBI taxonomy): Eukaryota > Metazoa > Arthropoda > Malacostraca > Decapoda > Palaemonidae > Palaemon > Palaemon carinicauda. The sequence goes on along the minus strand of NC_090727.1, from coordinate 26,364,989 downwards.
ATACAACACTAGATTAACTAAAAGGACACTTTTCTTAATTTATCCATAGAAAATCATTCTAAATACAACACTAGATTAACTAAAAGGACACTTTTCTTGATTTATCTATAGAAAATCATTCTAAATACAACACTAGATTAACTAAAAGGACACTTTGCTTGATTTATCCATAGAAAATCATTCTAAATACAACACTAGATTAACTAAAAGGACACTTTTCTTAATTTATCCATAGAAAATCATTCTAAATACAACACTAGATTATTTAAAAGGACACTTTTCTTGATTTATCTATAGAAAATCATTCTAAATACAACACTAGATTAACTAAAAGGACACTTTTCTTGATTTATCTATAGAAAATCATTCTAAATACAACACTGGATTAACTAAAAGGACATTTTTCTTCATTTATCTATAGAAAATCATTCTAAATACAACACTGGATTAACTAAAAGGACACTTTTCTTGATTTATCTATAGAAAATCATTCTAAATACAACACTAGATTAACTAAAAGGACACTTTTCTTAATTTATCTATAGAAATTCATTCTAAATACAACACTAGATTAACTAAAAGGACACTTTTCTTGATTTATCTATAGAAAATCATTCTAAATACAACACTAGATTAACTAAAAGGACACTTTTCTTAATTTATCTATAGAAAATCATTCTAAATACAACACTAGATTAACTAAAAGGACACTTTTCTTAATTTATCTATAGAAAATCATTCTAAATACAACACTAGATTAACTAAAAGGACACTTTTCTTAATTTACCTATAGAAAATCATTCTAAATACAACACTAGATTAACTAAAAGGACACTTTTCTTAATTTATCTATAGAAAATCATTCTAAATACAACACTAGATTAACTAAAAGGACACTTTTCTTAATTTACCTATAGAAAATCATTCTAAATACAACATTAGATTAACTAAAAGGACACTTTTCTTGATTTATCTATAGAAAATCATTCTAAATACAACACTAGATTAACTAAAAGGACACTTTTCTTGATTTATCTATAGAAAATCATTCTAAATACAACACTAGATTAACTAAAGGGACACTTTTCTTGATTTATCTATAGAAAATCATTCTAAATACAACACTAGATTAACTAAAAAGACAATTTTCTTGGTTTATCTATAGAAAATCATTCTGAATACAACACTAGATTAACTAAAAAGACACTTTTCTTGGTTTATCTATAGAAAATCATTCTAAATACAACACTAGATTAACTAAAAGGACACTTTTCTTGATTTATCCATTGAAAATCATTCTAAATCCAAACATGACAGATGGTTTAGTTCTATAAGACAGCTGTTTTAATTACGAATAATGGGGTAAAATGTCGAAAAAGAATGTGCCACACTATCTTCAATGTCAGTTACTTTTCAGAAATCGTTATTTTAGATAAAGATATATTTGAAATTACTACGGTTTTTATAAATGAATGAATTAAACCTCTAATTAAAAAGACGCTTTTCTTAATTTACCTGTTAGAACTAATTTTACATAAAAACATGATTTTTTTTTATTTTTGCTTTAAAACAGTCATTTGAATTATGAGCAATGGGGTAAAATGTCGAAAAAGAATGTGCCACATTATCTCCAATGTCAGTTACTTTTCAGAAATCGTTAATATAAAGATATAGACATAGGCCTACATATTTCCAAAGCACGTTTTGGGGCATTTTGTCACATTTCGAATGTTGGGAAAAAAATGTGAACTTGATCAATTGTCACATTTGTTGTGTTAGAAACGAATGTGAATTTAGGAGGGTGGATTTGAAGAAGGCTTAAGTCCTCTAGCTCAAGTCTCAAGACTGACTTCCATGATTTTAACAAACGTGTTGGTGAAGATGATGATCTTGAACACAGTAAGTGAATTGTTATGATGTTTTAAGGACATTTTTGTTTGGGGTAAACATTTTTTTTTATTAGACCTGTTGAGTTCGAAATTGGGTAGGCCTACAATAAGAACAGCTTCAAATAAGTATGCTCATTGGTTGAAAATCAGAGAGAGAGAGAGAGAGAGAGAGAGAGAGAGAGAGATTCATTTCCTCTACCAAAACACTGATCTTTAGATCTTACGACCACTCAATTTTGTAGTCTCTCTCTCTCTCTCTCTCTCTCTCTCTCTCTCTCTCTGTTCATTTCCTCTACCAAAACACTGATCTTTAGATCTTACGACCACTCAATTTTGTAAAGTCTCTCTCTCTCTCTCTCTCTCTCTCTCTCTCTCTTGGTGCTATGCTACTCTCTCTCTCTCTCTCTCTCTCTCTCTCTCTCTCAGATTACTCGTAAAGGCACGGCTGTATCTCATCTTTTCTTTGCTTTGACTGTCTTTTTTTCTAATCATTAAAGTGCTAGATAACTGCAAAGACGCTCATGTTCGAAATGACAACTTCTCTCAACCAGGCCTATCAATTGAAGTACCTTAGTAAAGATCACCTGTTAGGTATTTAAAGCATTAAAATTATATTTACGATAACAATATTCAAATAGACTGTTTTATTCTGATGCTAGCTGCTTTATAATAATCAGAATTATAAAGATAAGATATCTGGCTTTAACTTCAATCAGAGGCTAACGCAACACTTTTTTATGATATATACTCTGGCTTCATTGTAGATTAGTAAGAGAGGCAGGTTTTGTGTCGTAGGGATTAGGCCTAGGTGAAGTAATCATTGAAACAACGGGTTTGTTTTCAGTGGTTGTGTAGAATGTAGTGTTATTATTATTATTATTATTATTATTATTATTATTATGATTATTATTATTATTATTATTATTATTATTTGCAGTGGTTGTGTAGAATGTAGTGTTATTATTATTATTATCATTATTATTATTATTATTATCATCATTATTATGATTATTATTATTATTATTATTGTTTGCAGTGGTTGTGTAGAATGTAGTGTTATTATTATTATTATCATTATTATGATTATTATTATTATTATTATTATTATTATTATCATTATTATTATGATTATTATTATTATTATTATTGTTTGCAGTGGTTGTGTAGAATGTAGTGTTATTATTATTATTATTATTATTATTATTATTATTATTATTATTTGCTAAGCTACAACCCTAGTTGGAAAAGCAAGATGCTATAAGCCCAGGGGCTCCAACAGGGAAAATAGCCCAGTGAGGAAAGGAAACAAGGAAAAATAAAATATTAAGAACAGTAACAACATTAAAATAAATATTTCCTATATAAACTATAAAAACTTTAAAAAAACAACGGGAAGAGAAATTAGATAGAATAGTGTGCCCGAGTGTACCCTCAAGCAAGAGAACTCTAACCCAAGACAGTGGAAGACCATGGTACAGAAGCTATGGCACTACCCAAGACTAGAGAACAATGCTTTGATTTTGGAGTGTCCTTTTCCTAGAAGAGCTGCTTATGAATTGAATTAGACATTGTGGCTTTTATTTTTATTTTTTATTTGTTTGATTTTATAAAGTCATGTTGCTATCACTACATACCTATTTAGTATTGGATTTATAATTCCATATTTACAAGTTATGGTAGGACTCTGACAGTGACTTTATTATTTATTTTAGAGCCACCCCCGGATGTTAAAAGCAATAAAATGAATTATGAAATTTATGATGTATGTAATGTTGAAAAACCTTTAGGTTTTACCATTATCAATAGTGTAAGTGATTGATTAAGTGTGTTGTAATATATAAGTTCTTGTGATTTTTTTTTATTGTGCGTTTTAAATTTTCCCTTAATGTTTTCTCAATTTCTAAGCTTTAGAGATTGTTATATGTATATATATATATATATATATATGTATATATATGTGTATATATATATGTATATATATATATGTATATATATGTATATATATATATATGTATATATATATATATGTATATATATATATATATATATATGTTTAGTATTCATATTGTTTATGTTTCTAGCTTTTCACCATTATATATATATATATATATAGTATATATATATATAGTATATATATATATATATATATATATATATATATATATATAGTATTCATATTGTTTATGTTTCTATCTTTTCACCAAGAAGAGAAAATAAAATTCTAAAACTTTTCTCAAACTAAATCATTGCATTATTGACATTCTGCAGAAACTATTTAATATTCATCAATATTAATCATGAAAGCAAACAATTTTTTGATCCTTTTAAAGCATATTAAAAGTAAGGGAAGGGCAATACAGCAAATGAACTGTTTTCACTCTTTGAATATTATGTAAATTGTTCATTGAATATGTATTTAGAAAAATGCTGTGTTGATTTGCTAACATATTAATATTATTATTGTACGTGCGCGCACACACCTGTATAAACACACACACACACACACACACATATATATATATATATATATATGTAGCCTATATATACACACACACACATATATATATATATATATATATGTATGTATATATATATATGTGCGTGTGTGTGTGTGTGTGTGTAGGCTACATATATATATATATATATATGTATATATATATATATATATATAAATAAATAAATAAATACATGTAGCCTATATACACACACACACAAACACACACACACACACACATATATATATATATATATGTGTGTGTGTGTGTGTGAGTGTGTTTATGCACGTGCGCGCGCGCGTACATTAATAATATTAATATATTCATAGGTTTTTGCCGTTGTATATGCAGTGGTTCTTTATAACGGGGTTGCATGAAATGTATAATCTTTTCGAGGAATTTTATCTTCGAATCATTTACTGTTCCTCCAATGAGAGGCACTTTTCAATTGTATTCTCGTCGCAGCTTTTTCTTGTTCCCTACTTTGTTCTATCTTAGTCTGTTTATACTTTTGTTTTTTTCTGGATATTTTTCTTTTGTCATGAGAGAGAGAGAGAGAGAGAGAGAGAGAGAGAGAGAGAGAGAGTTACAAGGATTTTGGATGTCTCAGATTTTTTTAGTCCATTCGAGGAGACTCCATTTGCTCTTTGGTAGAATGTTTTGCTCTCAAGTCTTTAGAGGGTTCTTATGATCTTGTCTAACTTACTCCTGAACAAGTTTACCGTGTTACTGTTTACTATATCCGCTGGAAGTCTATTCCACAGAGAGAGAGAGAGAGAGAGAGAGAGAGAGAGAGAGAGAGAGAGAGGAATTTTTTTTTCTGATATACCAACAAAGAGACAAGAGATTCTGCCTTGATGAAGGAATGTATCTGTTGCTTCCAGTCTCTAATTATCTCAAAGGCATGCAAGAATATATGCAAGCAAGCATTCCGAGAACGTGTGCTTCTCCATCAAGCAGTTACTGCCCGGATTCAACTCTCTTAGCAGAGTCTAAGGAGAGGGGGGGGGGGGAGGGGACCTGAATCCACCTAAGAGTAAAGCTTCAGAAATATTGATAATAGTAATAATGATAACAACGTTTCGTTCTCAATAATGTATTTGCAGTGGCTGTATGTGAGTTTCCATCATGTTCTTTCCAATGGGAAATGAAATGGAAATGACCAGAGGTGAAATGTCAGAGAAAGATGAGATGATAATCCTACTAGTAGGTAGTAAGTTGGCCAGGGCATCAACCACCCATTGAGATACTTCCGCTAGAGAGGTATGGGGTCCTTTGTCTGGCCAGACAGTACTACATTGGATCCTTCTCTCTGGTTACGGTTTACTTTCCTTTTGCTTACACATACACCGAATATTCTGGCATATTCTTTACTGATTCTCCTCTGTTCTCATACACCTGACAACACTGAGATTACCAAACAATTCTTCTTCACCCAAGGGGCTAACTACTGCACTGTAATTGTTCTGTGGTTACTTTCCTCTTCGTAAGGGTAGAAGTGAGACTTTAGCTATGGTAAGCAGCTCTCATAGAAGAAGGGCACTCCAAAATCAAACCATTATTCTCTAGTCTTGGTTAGTGCCATAGGCTCTGTACCATGGTCTTCCACTGCCTTGGGTTAGAGTTCTCTTGCTTAAGGGTACACTTGGATACACTATTTTATATGATTTCTCTCTCTTCCTCTTGTTTTGTTAAGTTTTTATAGTTTATAAAGGAAATATTTATTTTAATGTTGTTACTTGTTTCCTTTACTCAATGGGCTATTTTCCCTGTTGGAGCCCCTGGGCTTATAGCATCCTGCTTTTCCAACTAGGGTTTTAGCTTAGCAAGTATTGATAATAATAATGACGCCTTTGTCCTGCAGTGGATTAGCAATGGCTGATGATAATGATGATATATTTATGTATAGATACATATTTATGTGTGTATATGTATATGCATAGATGTGTGCATAAAATTATTACAGCTCCAAAGGTGCAAATAAGCCTTGATTTAGGATGAAGTTATCTCATACTTTAGTGTACCAAGAGTATAACTTCCAAATAATACAAATATCGAAAACAACGGTTTGTATTAAAACAAAGAAGTTAATCCCTCTTAACGAAGCAGATTTGAATTCTAGAATGTCAAAAAACTCCCGATAATTTACATTTTTATAAATAATTTTGATGCACGGCTGTGAAATACTGCGCAATTCTCTCATGGCGTATGTAGCTATAATGGTTGGTAAGCCTAGAGACTTGGCACCGTCGCACGAATCCTCGGTTTTTTAGAGACCTGGCAACGTCGCACGAATCCTCGGTTTTTTAGAGACCTGGCAACGTCGCACGAATCCTCGGTTTTTTAGAGATCTGGCAACGTCGCACGAATCCTCGGTTCTTTAGAGACCTGGCAACGTCGCACGAATCCTCGGTTTTTTAAGAGACCTGGCAACGTCGCACGAATCCTCGGTTCTTTAGAGACCTTGCAACGTCGCACGAAGCCTTGTTTTTTTTTTTTTTTTTTTTTTTTTCATAACCCGTGATTTGCTTGACAAAGTTTTCTTGATTCTTGTTTCGGCAATAATGACTCCTTTCGACTCTTCTGAATGCAACTGGCAGTGAAGATTACTTGCGTCATTTGGGAAAACTTTAGCAATTTTTTTTTTTGCAATTCTTTCTTCCCTGACAGATGTGATAACTTTCCCCAAAGACTTTTGGATAGAGGAAAGGCAGAAATAAAATCGATGAATGCTGGAGTCTTTGCAATATGTGCTGGAATCTTTGCAACATGTGATGGAGTCTTTGCAACATGTGCGTGAGTCTTTGCAACATGTGCAGAAGTCTTTGCAATATTGCAATATGTGCGAGAGTCTTTGCAACATGTGCTGGAGTCTTTGCAATATGTGCGGGAGTCTTTGTAACATGTGATGGAGTCTTTGCAACATGTGACGGAGTATTTGCAATATGTGCTAGAGTCCTTGCAACATGTGCAGAAGTCTTTGCAATATTGCAATATGTGCGAGAGTCTTTGCAACATGTGCTGGAGTCTTTGCAATATGTGCTGGAGTCTTTGCAATATGCGCTGGAGTCTTTACAACATTTTCTGTAGTCTTTGCAACATCGTCTGTCAATATCTTCATTTAATTCACGTTTCGAATATCCATGATAATTTAGTAACACTTCAGTGACATTTTCATGTGAATTCTGGGTTGTTTTATGTACTGAAAAAAAAGTAATATGACCTAGCGTTGGGACCAGGGAGGTCGTTCAAAGCAGAGGTGCATCCGAGGATTGGTAACGTCTCTGCCTGGTGTTTGCCAGTCGGGGGTTCGAGTCCCGCTCAGACTCGTTAGTGGCGTTAGTGTCTGCAACCTTACCATCCTTGTGAGCTAAGGCTGGGGGCGGTTTGGGGGAGCCTATAGGTCTTATCTGCTGAGTCATCAGCAGCCACTGCCTGGCCCTCCTTTGTCCTAGCTTTGGTGGAGAGGAGGCTTGGGCGCTGATCATATGTGTATATGATCAGTCCCTAGGGCATTGTCCTGCTTGCCTCTGCCATTCATGAGCGACCTTTAAAAACCTTTAAAAAGGTCCATAAGTAATGGTAAAAGTGAACAATTTATTGCTATTGTCGTTGTTCTTTTACGATTTTCTTTTATTGTAAAGGAACTAAATATACATTCCTGTAAAATTCGATAAGGTAAGATTACAATGAAACACGTTTTAACTGTGTATCAAATCTTTTTTTGGTATCGATAATTTTGAACTTTGAAACATTTCCTTCATCTTATTAAAGGCGAGAAAGGAATGGATTATATATATATATATATATATATATATATATATATATATAGATATATATACATATATATACATGTGTGTGTATATTATACATACATATAGATACACATATAGACAGTATATATATATATATATATATATATAGATATATATATATATATATATACATATATATTTATATGATAGATGGAATATTGATTAATGTTATTGATATGTTGGATTATCATCTAACCTCCCAGCTAACATTTCACCTCAGGTCATTTCCATTAACTCCTCTCTCTCTCTCTCTCTCTCTCTCTCTCTCTCTCTCTCTCATCCAGCCATTGCAAAAACATCATTGGGAACGGAATATTGTTATTACTCTTATTGATATTTCTGAAGCTTTACTCTTTGGTGGATTCAAGTCCCCCCCCCTCCCCAGCCCCTACTTAGGCTCTGCCAAGAGAGTTGAATCCGGGCAGCAACTGCTTGATGGAGAAGCACACGCTCGGAATGCTTGCTTGCATATCTTCTTGCATTCCTTCTTGCATATACCTTCTTGCATGCCTTTGAGATAATTACAAACTGGAAGCAACAGATACATTCCTTCATCAAGGCAGAATCTCTTGTCTCTCTTTCTGTTTATGACACCAGTATGTCAGAAAACTCTCTCTCTCTCTCTCTCTCTCTCTCTCTCTCTCTCTCTCTCGACATTACCAATGACGTAAGCCAATCAACTGGGAAAACGCAAAAGAAGAATATTCAGAGTAACTATGATATAAATCGCTCTCTCTCTCTCTCTCTCTCTCTCTCTCTCTCTCTCTCTCTCTCTCAATAGGGAAAACGCAAAAGACTATTCAGGGAAACGATAATATAAACAGACAAATTCAGAACAAAGTTAAGATAAAAAAAAAAAAAAAGAGGCAACATTGAATAATCTCGTCTAAAAAAAAAAAGAAAAAAAAAAGACTCATTGGAGAAACAGTAAATGATTCGAACATGAAATTCTTCCGAGAAGAATCACGATTTCTTACAACCCCTTTATAAGGAACCATTGCATGTTCAATGTCAAAGTCCGTTTTAACATTGTCGTATTATGCAGATGTTATTATTGTTGTTGTTATTTCTGTTTGTATTTCCGATTAATAAATCTTATCTCGGTCTAAGCAGGTGTATATTAAGCATTAAGAAAAGAAAATTAGCTTGATTATTAATAATCGTATAATGATAACACCATTTATAGTTTATATATGACATATCTCTTTTGACGTTGTTACTGTTTTTAGAATGATATATTGTTAATTTGTTCTCATCATTTATTTATTTCCTTATTTCCTTTCCTCACTGGGCTATTTTTCCCTATTGGAGCCCTTGGGCTTATAGCATCTTGCTTTTCCAACTAGGGTTGTAGCTTGGATAATAATAATAATAATGATAATAATAATAATAATAATAATAATAATAATTATTCAAGTAAACAAAGTAGTAACCAGCTATGAGTATACAGGAATAAGTCATACCAATGTATCTTGAAGTACAGAAGCGCAAATGATAATACTGACAAGCAACAAATGCCTTTGAACGCAGAATATATTATCACCATTAATCATTAGAATAAGCTGCTTCATCATTCCCTCCTTGACACACCCCGAAAAAAAACCGCATTAAGATTGACACCCTTAGTTCTTCCT
>NC_090727.1:26337656-26350156 GCF_036898095.1 Palaemon carinicauda | reverse complement strand
TCTATAAAAGAAATTATTCATCTAAATGACTCGGGATTTTAACTAGGCTGAATATTATTAGGGCTTCGTTTTCAGCTTACACACGAAACACATAATGTGTTAACAGCATTAGGGCTTCGTTTTCAGCTTACACACGAAACATAAAATGTGTTAACAACACCTAAGAGCCCAACATGTCCTTTGCCCTTGTACTCTTAATTGTATTCCCTGTATTCCTTGTTAAACAACGGCCAGGGTTGTGTTGGCCGATGTGGTAACGTCCCTGACTGGTACTCGCCAGACTGGGGTTCGAATCCCGGTCAAACTCCTTAGTTTCTTCTATTCGCTGCAACGTCGCCATCCTTGTTGTGGTGGCTGATGTGGTAACAGCCCTGACTGATGATCGCCAGACTAGGGTTCGAGTCCCGCTCAAAGTCGTTAATTCATTTGGTCGCTGCGACTTTACCATCCTTGTGAGCTAGGGATGGGGTGTTTGGGGGAACCCTCAAGGTCTATATGCTGAGTCATCAGCAGCCATTGCTTGGCCCTTCCTTGGTCCTAGCTTGGGTGGATCATATGTATATATGGTCAGCTTCTAGAGCATTGTCCTGCTTGATAGAGCCATGTCACTGTCCCTTGCCTCTGCCATTCATGAGCGGCCTTTAAATATTTAAACCTCCTTGGTCCCAGCTTGGGTGGAGAAGGGGGCATGGGCGCTGATCATATGTATATATATGGTTAGTCTCTAGGGCATTGTCCTGCTCGATAGGGCAATATCAGTGTCCCTTGCCTCTGCCATTCATGAACTGCCTTTAAACCTTTAAACATCATTGGTCCTAGCTTGTGTGGGGAGGGGCTTGGGTGCTGATCATATTAATTAGGGGTAAGTCTCTAGTGCATTGTCCTGCTCGATAGGGTAATGTCACTGTCCTTTGTCTCTGCCATTCATGAGTGACCTTTAAACCTTTAAACAAAAATTTAATGTAGATATATATTTCGACGTCACTTTGTCATGCGTTGGTGAATTTATTTCTTGTAGGGTATTAAGTGAGTATCAGATATCCATTATAGAAAGGATTTAATACATAAATTGACTAGGGATTTATGGGGGAGTCGGATGGGGTAGGAAGGATTTATTGTCAATTGCCATCTTCGTCCTGGTTGCAGCCACGTATTATTCCGTCGCACCCTCTTCCATAATACATAGACTATCCTATAATGCATAGGGCGTCCTACATCACTGCTCTTTCTGAAACAGGATGCAAATAAAGTTTCTAATCCGTCGCTTTCCTTTGCTGAATATACACACACACCTGAATAATCCACCAAATGAAAAGAGTCGAGGGTGAATATTTTTGAATGATTCCAATGAGGGGAATGTAAGCCGAGTGAGTTTGCCTCTCCCCTTTTTTTTTACGAGGGGAAATTGAGATGCCTGCGTTCCTCGAATATAATCTGACCCACATTGACGGTATTTCCTGGAAAATAAAATATTGATGGTGATGGATATACGCAAAGTTCTTCTTGGGGAAATTTGGGGGCCTGGCCGGGAGAGCCTTTGGCGGGGTAGGGGGGAGGGGGGGGCGTTTGGGCAGGGGGGGGAGGGGGGCTCTTCGTATTCTCCATATATCTCCGAAGATTAATGACTTTATACACTACATTTCTTTTCATGAGATTAATGGCATTTCTTCAGCAGGAATTATATGTGTCAGATTTTTTTTTTTAAGAATTCTTATTTTTATTTTGTATTATTTTCTAATGTGAAGTTTTTCTTTACGTGATAGATTTTGTATTGATTTAATGATACGAGTCATATGTTTTGTTACGTCTTTATGATCTTGAACGAAATTTTTTTTTTTTTGTAATCTCTACGTTATTCTTCAAGCAGTAAATTCTAGGTTTTTATGCAATCTTTTAAAGTTTGCATATATATGTATCTTACAGTATTTATTTATTTAGATTATATATATATATATATGTATATATATATATATATATATATATATATATGAATATGCATATATAAACAGTATATATATATATATATATATATATTTATATATATATATATGGGCATATATAAACAGTATATATATACATATATATATATATATATATATGTATATATATATATATGTGTATATATATATGTGTGTATATATATATGTGTATATATATATATATATATATATATATATATATATGAATATTTATTCAGCAATTTATATCCAGTAATAGGTTGTATAATTAAATATGTTTATGTGTGTTTGCGTGTGTGTCTGTGTTGCAATCAATATTCTGATTCAGTTAGACACGTTCAAACTATACTACATCATTCAACATGGTGAACCTTAATTTTGTTGATGTATATCAGAATAACTCCCTGTTATTCATCTATCTACAGAACAAATAATGAACATTGATTCTAATGCAATATCAGGACAACTCATTAAAGGATAGAAAGCCATATCTCCTACCGATCCTCCTTTATAAAGGTTAATCACAGCTGGATAAAGTAATTGTCAATCCTTTTATACTGGAAGTTGCTTCAGCTCATGCAAGGCGAAAGTAATCTGGCTGGATTTGCCACTAGATTTAATAGTTAAGTGGAAAGGGATTTAAAAGAAAAATGAAATAAAAGATGAAAGTAATCGATAGAAATGAGGCGAACGACGAACGAAAGCATGGAAAAAAAGTTAGGTAGTAAAAAAGAGAATCGAATTACATTGATTGTTTTGATAATTTATTATAATCTATTTTATATATTTTTTTTTGTTTTTGTTTTTTTATCAAGCTTTCAACATGAGAGGGTTTCATCATTTTATATTTCAGGTATTCGAGTCAGACAAGTTTTTCTTCTTAGGTGTGTTTTTTGTTTATTACTTGCAAGTAAAATATTATTAGGTTTATTCTCTCTCTCTCTCTCTCTCTCTCTCTCTCTCTCTCTATATATATATATATATATGTAATATATATATACATATGTATATATATATATATATATATATATTATATAAATATCCCTAAGTCGCCTATATGATTTAACCTCCCCGTCTCTCTCTCTCTCTCTCTCTCTCTCTCTCTCAAATGGCTGAATATGCTATGATAAACTTTCATGGGACTAATATTCTAGGAAAATATTATCTATCACAGAGAATTCATTGTAAAGTTCCCCTGATTCATCTCTCTCTCTCTCTCTCTCTCTCCTCCTCTCTCTCTCTCTCTCTCACAATCTGTTTTCTGTAATGATGAAAATGATGGAGACGATGACAATGATAGTAATAGCATTGATGAGTAATAGTCGTAGTAGTAGTAGTATGTAGGTCGTTAACTACTAGACGAATAGTGTATTAGACGGAATATTGTATATTAAAACCAATAATGAAAGATCTTAACTCTTCGAATATGCAAAAAACATTCAATGACTCGATCACATTTTTTCATAGTCTATTTTTAGTTTCATTCACATCTCTGTGATTGACAGTCGCAAAACTTTTCTCATTTGGAAGGTGTTTCTATCTGTGTCAATGGAAGGAGAAAAAAACGAGGAATCTTCCGATGATTAATTGAAAATGTTTCAATATTATCATGTGTGAAAACCTATTGCAATGGAGTTTGGGCCTTGTTAAGAATGAACGTAACTGTGGAATGAATAAAAGTCAGGTATCAGTTTCAATTTCGGTTATGTTTGTTTATTGGTTGTAAAGTGTCTGAAAACAAAGTTAGTAATGTTATATTAGGTTGTTCGGAGAGAGAGAGAGAGAGAGAGAGAGAGAGAGAGAGAGAGAGAGATCTGTTTCCATTTCGGTTAAGTTTGTACATAGGTTGCAAAAATTCTGAAAACAAAATTAGAAGTAGTGTTTTATTGTGTTGTTCTGAGAGAGAGAGAGAGAGAGAGAGAGAGAGAGAGAGAGAGAGAGAGTGTGTGAGAGAGAGAGAGAGAGAGAGAGAGAGAGAGAGAGAGAGATGTTTCCATTTCGGTTATACATGGGTTGCAAAATTTCTGAAAACAAAATTAGTAGTGTTATATTTTGTTGTTCGGGGGGGGGAGAGAGAGAGAGAGAGAGAGAGAGAGAGAGAGAGAGATGTTTCCATTTCTGCTTTGTACATAGGTTGTAAAATTTCTGAAAACAAAATTATAAGTAGTGTTGGTTATTATGTTGTTAGGGGAGAGAGAGAGAGAGAGAGAGAGAGAGAGAGAGAGAGAGAGGTTTCCATTTTGTTCATAGGATGTCAAATTTCTGAGAAAAAAATTATAAGTAGTGTTGTGTTTTATTATCTTGTTCTGAGAGAGAGAGAGAGAGAGAGAGAGAGAGAGAGAGAGAGAGCGAGGGGGGCACACCTAAGAAAACATACTTTTCTGACTCGAACACCTGAAATATAAAATAATGAAACAATCTCTTGTTGAAAGCTTGATAAAAAAAAGGAATAAAAAAAGCATAATACCAATAATTATAAAATTATAAAATATCTTCTTTTATTTGTATTTTAGTAACTTTTAAACATCAATCCCAGAACTTTTCTCATTAGGAACTTTTTTTTTTCACTCCCATTCGTACACGGCTTGGCTAAATAGAGACAAAATATATCACGATAAGTAATTGGGAGTCATTCTAAAGACCAGATTTTGTGGCTAAGTAATTGGGAGTCACTGTAGGGACCAGATTTTGTGCCCAAGTAATTGGAAGTCACTGTAGGGACCAGATTTTGTGCCCAAGTAATTGGGAGTCACTTTAGAGACCAGATTTTTTGCCCAAGTAATTGGAAGTCACTGTAGAGACCAGATTTTGTGCCCAAGTAATTGGGTGTCACTGTAGTGACCAGATTTTGTGCCCAAGTAATTGGAAGTCACTGTAGAGATCAGATTTTGTGCCCAAGTAATTGGGAGTCACTGTAGTGACCATATTTTGTGCCCAAGTTATTGGGAGTCACTGCGGTGACCAGATTTTGTGCCCAAGTAATTGGGAGTCAATGTAGTGACCAGATTTTGTGGCCAAGTAATTGGGAGTCAATGTAGAGATCATATTTTTTGCCCAAGTAATTGGGAGTCACCGTAGAAACCAGATTTTGTGCCCAAGTAATTGGGAGTCACTGTAGGGACCAGATTTTGTGCCCAAGTAATTGGGAGTCACTGTAGAGACCGGATTTTGTGCCCAGGTAATTTGGGAGTCACTGTAGGGACCAGATTTTGTGCCCAAGTAATTGGGAGTCACTGTAGTGACCGGATTTTGTGCCCAGGTAATTTGGGAGTCACTGTAGAGACCAGATTTTGTGGTCATGTAATAGGGAGTCACTGTAGAGACCAGATTTTGTGCCCAGGTAATTTGGGAGTCACTGTAGAGACCAGATTTTGTGCCCAGGTAATTTGGGAGTCACTGTAGCGACCTGATTTTCTGCCCAGAAGATTGTGAACTGTCGTTTACTAGTATAGTTGTATGTATTTTGGCGTCACAATGAATAGGGTTATCGAACTAGGAGAGGACACTCTCAAATCAAACCATTTTTTTCTAGTCTTGTAATTGTAATAGTTCAGTGGCCACTTTCCTCTTGGTAAGGGTAGAAGACTCTTTAGCTATGGTAAACAGCTCCTCTAGGAGAAGGACACTCCTTAGCCTCTGTACCATGGTCTTCCACTGTCTTGGGTTAGAGTTCACTTGCCTGGGGGTACACTCGGGCACACTATTCTATCTCATTTCTCTTTCTCTTGTTTTGTTAAAGTTTTTATAGTTTATATCGATATTTGTTTTAGAGTTGTTATGTTACAACCCTAGTTGGAAAAGCAGAGGTGCTACAACAGGGAAAATAGCCCAGTGAGGAAAGGAAAGAAGGAAAAATAGAATATTTTAAGATAAGTAACATCATTGAAATAAATATCGCTTATATAAACTATAAAAACTTTAACAAAACAAATGAGATAGAATAGTGTGCTCGTGTGTACCCTCAAGCAAGAGAACTCTACCCCAAGACAGTGGAAGGCCATGGTACAGAGGCTATGGCACTACCCAAGACTAGAGAACAATGGTTTGATTTTGGAGTCTCCTTCTCCTAGAAGAGCTGCTTACCATAGCTAAAGAGTCTCTTCTAACATTGAAGGCTAAGAATTTATTGTAACTGGGTGCTGAAGAGATACTGCAATGACATTTGAATAACACTCATAGTGTTTTCTATATAAGTTCCCACTTTAGCAGTGAATTAAACATGAGAGAGAAAAGAGATTCATGTGTATGTAACTGTACTGTCCCTCCTTAATCAGAAGGGAAGCGTCCACTTTCAATATTCCCATTGGCAGGGAGACCAACAAATTTGAACTGACTTTTTTTGTGTGTGTGTGTGTGTGGTTTTTTTATGGGGTGGAATTTTGATCCCATTGGCAGGGAGACCAACAAAATTGAACTGACTGACCTTTTTTTTTTTTTTTTTTTTTTTTTTTTGTGGGGTGAAATTTTGATTACAACGTCATTTGAAGGGATGGCTCATGGAAACTAGAACAAGGAGGGCAGAGGTCAGTTAATTAATTTATTATTGAAAATTAAGTTGAATGCGACCAAGTAATTTCATTTAACACAACCGATTGGAAGACGGATTTACAAGGTAATTTATTCGATTTATTTTCATTTTTTTTAAAATTAGGAATATTAACAATGAAGAAACTTTCATTGGACATGAAAAGTTTAATGTTGAATATTAGCGTAATTCTTCTACATCTTCATGAAAAAAATATTTATATTTCTTTTATTTGATGTTAACTACCCCTAAAATTGAGGGGGAAGTGCCTTGGTAGATAGATTACTGATTCTATCTATCTATCTATATATATATATATATATATATGTGTGTGTGTTTATATATTATATATATGTATATATACATATATATATATATATATATATATATTTATATTATATACACACACACACACACACACACATATATATATATATATATATACATATATATGTATGTATGTATAACGATGGACAGCCATTTAGATCTTAATTCAATGAACACAATACATCGATAATCTTAGCCAACGAAGTTGCAATAGAGGTTATGTTTGTCTGTTTTGTGTGTGTGTGTGTGTGTGTGTGTGTGTGTGTTTGTTGTGGGAACAACTTCCTAGGTCAAAGGTCAAGGTCGAACAAAAGGTCGAGAAATAAGCGTCCGTGCCGGAGGTCACAATTTTATTTGAGTAGTGAAACTTTCAAGAATTAATTGTTATATTGAGACGTGGAAGTGATTCAGTTTTAAAAGTCCTAGGTCAAAGTTCAAGGTCGAGCAAAAGATCGAGAAGCTGCCGTGACGGAGATCTGCGTTCTACTGATTGCCCTCAAGTTCATATTTTTATTCCAAATGAAATATTTATGACTGATGGCCTTTGATTTAGTTCCCTACTGTAAAAAAAAAAACGTAATTTTTATCGGAAATTCTCCGTAAAGATATACTGTTCTCAGCCGTATTTCAGTAAAATACAGGCGACCGTAATTTTACCTTATTTTGTTATTATATATTACGGGTTAGTGACCGTAATATCACTCTTTTACGGCAATATAACCGTTTTTAAAACATTAGATATTATTATTATTATTATTATTATTATTATTATTATTATTTTATTATTATTAGTATTATTTTATTATTATTATTATTCAGGTTTTTACCGTTTTAGAATGATTTATTGTTAACTTGTTCGTATCATTTATTTATTTCCTTATTTCCTTTCCTCACTGGGCTATTTTTCCATATTGGAGCAATTGGGCTTATAGCATCTTGCTTTTCCAACTAGGGTTGTAGCTTGGCTAGTATTAATAATAATAATATTATTATTATTATTATCATTATTATCATTATTATTATTATTATTATTTTTGACGTTACTGTTTTTGAATGATTCATTGTTAACTTGTTCTTATCATTTATTTATTTCCTTATTTCCTTTCCTCACTGAGCTATTTTTCCCTATTGGAGCCCTTGGGCTTATAGCATCTTGCTTTCCCAACTAGGGTTGTAGCTAGTAATAATAATAATAATAATATTATTATTATTATTATTATTATTATTAATATTATTATTATTACTTATTATTATTATTGACGTTGATACTGTTTTAGAATGATTTATTGTTAGCTTATTCTTATCATTTATTTATTTCCTTATTTCCTTTCCTCACTGGGCTATTTTTCCCTATTGGAGCCCTTGGGCTTACAGCATCTTGCTTTTCCAACTAGGGTTATAACTTGCCTAGTAATAATAATAATAATATTATTATTATTATTATTATTATTATTATTATTATTATTATTATTATTATTACTGGAATAATTGTTGCCAGACTTTTACCAATTTTCCATACAAATTTATAACAGTGTTGCACACTAGACCATTGGCAAGAGAAGCCAATAATATAGCCCTTCATGGAAGAGGACTCTCTTAATCTCCATATATCTCGCGAGAATTTATGCCCTCGAGAACTGCACTCTATTTCAGCACTTGGGATTAATCCCTCTGCAGAGATTGGAAGACGTTTTTTCGTAACGTTTCCTCGCTATACGTTTTTCGTAACGTTTTCTCGCTATAACGTTTTTCGTAACGTTTTCTCGCTATAACGTTTTTCGTAACGTTTTCTCGCTATACGTTTTTCGTAACGTTTCCTCGCTATACGTTTTTCGTAACGTTTTCTCGCTATAAAACGTTTTTCGTAACGTTTCCTCGCTATACGTTTTTCGTATCGTTTCCTCGCTATACGTTTTTCTTCTTTTCTCTCTCGCCTAAAGTCGTCATTTTGGATGACCCACATATTACAATTCTTGTATAGTTTCATTTATTTCTCTCTCTCTCTCTCTCTCTCTCTCTCTCTCTCATGATCTTCATGATTTGTGACAGCTATTCAATTTAAGTTCGTCAGTAACCTTCTGAGATAAATTGTATATATATATATATATATATGTGTGTATGCATATATATATATATATATATATGCGTTTTTCAAAAGGCCCATAAAAGTAACAAAGGAAATATAAATACAGCACTATATTTCGACCCAAAACACATTTGCCCATTTATTTATATTTCTTTTGCTTCTTTTATGGGCCTTTTTGAAAAAAAATATGTTAAACTGTTCGATTACAGTTATAAGTAAGACATATGTGTGTGTATATATATATATATATATAGAGAGAGAGAGAGAGAGAGAGAGAGAGAGAGAGAGAGAATAAATTGCTGTTGTTGTTTTTTTGAGGTAAATTTGAACCCAATAAAGCAAACGAAAGTCATACGGAAAAATTTGGAGGAATATATTCCTTTTTTACTCCCTATTATAATTAAAATTCATAAAGTAAATATATGAAAAATCGTAATAAAAAAGTTAATTATCAGATTTCAATAAAATATCTGCTCGTGATGCGAACGGATTGATAATGAGAGTTTTCCACATAGATTTCGATATATTTTGGAAAAAAAATTATTTGGAACTACGCTTCAGTGATTAAAGTTATTATTTCTGATTTCAATTTTTCATCCTTTTTTCCTGAAGATATTATTATTATTATTATTATTATTATTATTATTATTATTATTATTAGTGTTATTATTAAGTGTACTTCTTTTATTATTATTATTATTATTATTATTATTATTATTATTGTTGTTGTTTTTATTATTGTTGTTATTTTTATTATTATTAAGTGTATTTTTTTATTATTTTTGTTATTATATTATTATTATTATTATTAAGTGTACT
Organism: Palaemon carinicauda; assembly: GCF_036898095.1. NCBI lineage: Eukaryota > Metazoa > Arthropoda > Malacostraca > Decapoda > Palaemonidae > Palaemon > Palaemon carinicauda. Next base: position 26,340,441 of record NC_090727.1, on the reverse strand, counting down.
TCTATTATAATTATTATTACTATTATTGTTTTTATTATTATTATTATTATTATTATTATTATTATTATTATTATTAAGTGTACCCCTTTTATTATTATCATTATTATTATTATTATTATTGAGTGTTCTTTTATTATTAATATTGTTATCATTTATTATTATTATTATTATTATTATTATTATTATTATTACCACCTCCGCCAAGGAAGTTATGAAATCGAGTCGGTTATTTATTTACTTGTATGTGTGTCTGTCTGTGGACAGGATTACGTAAAAACTACTCGATGGATTTTGACGAAATTTTCACCTCAGATAGATTTCAAATCGTAGTCAACCCCCTGACTGGTGAACGCCAGACTGGGGTTCGAGTCCCGCTCAAACTGGTTAGTCCCTTTGGTTGCTGCAACCTCACCATCCTTGTGAGCTAAGGGTGGAGGGTTTTGGGGAGCCCATAGGTCTATCTGCTGAGTCATTAGCAGCCATTGCCTGGCCCTCCTTGGTCCTAGCTTGGGTGGAGAGGTAGCTTGGGTGCTGATCATATGTATATATGGTAAGTCTCTAGGGCAAGGTCATTGTCCCTTGCCCCTGCCATTCATGAGAGGCCTTTCAACTCTTAAAGGAATAACATTTGTGTTGCCTAAGTAAAACCATTCGGAATAGCCGTCTTCTAACCCGGGGTAGACACGAGGAGGAGGAGGAGAAGGAGAGGCAGTAGTTGTTTCTTTTTCTTCTTCTTCTTCTTCTTCTTCTTTTACTCAATAACCGTCTCATCGCTTTAATGGTTTAAGCTGAAGGAGATTGAAAAAGAGCCCAGTTGAAGGCAGCAACCAAATCCAATTTACTCTCTCTCTCTCTCTCTCTCTCTCTCTCTCTCTCTCTCTCTCTCTCCGGATAAGGAATATAGCGAGGAAATCTTATGTATGTATTTCTTCAGACTGGGAACTTCCGCTAACTTCTCGCTACTTAGTTTTTCCCTTATTTATTTCCATGTTTATTATAGGTATCAACATTAGCTAGATTAGTCTACAGACTTCGATATCTATATGTCACTAGATCAGGAATATTGGAATTGATAATATATTTCTTTTGACTGAAAGCTTCCTCTGATTACATACTATTTCCTTGTTTAATTTCTTTTTACTTTTCTTTTTATTGCGTTATTTTTACCTACTGTTTCCTTTTTTTATTCTTATTTTTACTTTACTTTTTATTACGTTAATTTTTAATTTTACAGAGATGACTTTTTTTTTTACTTTTATTTTTATTACGTTATTTTTACCTACTGTTTCCTTTTTATTCTTGTTTTACTTTACTTTTTATTATGTTAATTTTTAATTTTACAGAGATGACTTTCTTTTTTACTTTTCTTTTTATTACGTTATTTTTACCTACTGTTTCCCTTTTTATTCTTATTTTACTTTACTTTTTATTACGTTAATTTTTAATTTTACATAGATGACTTTTTTTTACTTTTCTTTTTATTACGTTATTTTTACCTACTGTTTCCTTTTTTTATTCTTATTTTACTTTACTTTTTATTACGTTAATTTTTAATTTTACAGAGATGACTTTCTTTTTTACTTTTCTTTTTATTACGTTATTTTTACCTACTGTTTCCTTTTTTTATTCTTATTTTACTTTACTTTTTATTACGTTAATTTTTAATTTTACATAGATGACTTTTTTTTACTTTTCTTTTTATTACGTTATTTTTACCTACTGTTTCCTTTTTTTATTCTTATTTTACTTTACTTTTTATTACGTTAATTTATAATTTTACAGAGATGACTATATTCAATTTTTTTTAGCGAGGCAGATTTGCACTGACTCGCAGCGGGGTGCTCTTTTAGCTCGGAAAAGTTTCCTGATCGCTGATTGGTTAGAATTATCTTGTCCAACCAATCAGCGATCAGGATACTTTTCCGAGCTAAAAGGGCACCGCTGCGAGTCGGTGCAAATATGCCTCGCTAAAAAAAATTGACTATAGTTTATTCTTTTTTTATAATCGGTATCAAAACATCTCCAGAGCGTAGTGAGAATACAAGTGTACATACTTGCGTACTAACCAGATATGAGAAATTCGTCGAGTGTTTGCTGTCCACGGGGACTACTTTGGTGTTTGGGCTGCCTTTGGGGGAGGGGGGGGGGGGGGGGCAGGGCTGTGTGGGAAGTCTTTACGTGAAGCGTGAAATGATCCTAGAAAATATTTCAGAGTTATGAAGAACTTTTGAGACATATCTTTTGCGGTAAGATAACTTTATCATACTTCAAGTAGCCTAAGACGTGATGATAAGATATTGGTCAGGAAAATTTACCAATTTTGGAAACTGTAAAACTCGTTTTTTTTATATATATTTAATTTGATTTTGTAAGACTCAAATGGTTTCATTTAGTATAGTTATTAAATTTACACTATGAAAGGAAGGGTACTTCACTGGATGCTTTGTCCAACATAAAGAAGAATGAAAAAGAAAGAATAGGTTATTAAACCTCGTAAATGTTTTGTCCAGCATAAAGAAGAATGAAGAAGAAAGAATAGGTTTTTAAACTTAGTAAATGGAGAAGAAGGGATATATAATTAACTGGATGCTTTGTCCAGAATAAAGAAGAATGAGGAAGAAAAATAGATTTTTAAGCTAAGTAAATGAAGAAGAAGGAATATATAACTAATTGGATGTTTTGTCCAACATCAATTTCACATTTCCATACCGAAGAAAAAGTTTATATATTTTGTTAGAATCTTCCTCCAACATTGAACCCAAAGCTCCAAATAAAGAAGAAGAAG
>NC_090727.1:26327656-26335156 GCF_036898095.1 Palaemon carinicauda | reverse complement strand
TAATTCTCATAAAATTCCCTTCGCAAAATACACATTCAAGCACATATAATTCCTTATTTACCCCAGGACAATGGCTGGCCATACCATTATGCCTCTTTAATATAACTACGAGATGTTTATTTTTTCTGTTTTCTAATTAGAATGTGAAAAGTTTGTATTTACGTAAGAAAACATTACTTTCATCGTATAAAGTATGTTACAAAAGAAACTTATTTACATTTTCGTATAAGGTAATAATACTTTACTGTATATTCACTTCTTGGAAAAGTAATTTCTGTGGAAAAGAATACCTGGATGTTAAGTAGAAACTAAACCATGTGTAAATACAGGATAATATATATGAAAATTAATAAAATTAATGAAATTGATAATTTAAAAAAGTAATAAATGGGAAATGCAGTAACGTCCCTGACTGGTGAATGCCAGACTGGGGTTCGAGTCCCTCTCAAACTTGTTAGTTCCTTTGGTCGTTGCAACCTCGCTATCCTTCTGAGCTAAGGATGGGTGGTTTAATGAAACCTATAGGTCTATTTGCTGAGTCATCAGCTGCCATTTCCTGGACCTCGTTGGTCCTAGCTTGGGTGGAGGGGCAGCTCGGGCGTTGGTCATATGTTTATATGTTCAGTCTTTAGGGTATTGTCTAGCTTGATAGGGCAATATCACAGTCACTTGTCCCTGCCATTCATGAGTGGCCTTTAAACCTTGAAACTAATTTCTAGCTAATTTTGGCGTAATTTTTCGAACCTATCTGAGAAAAAATAGAATGTATTAAATATAAGAATAAGTTCTAAAATTTATTGTTATAGCAAATCTTTATTATAGAGTTTTATTATACAAAAATAATTATTCCAAAATATCTTAGAAAAAAATAAAAATGTATCAGATATAAGAATAACTTCTAGAATTTCTTGTTATAGCAAATCTTTATTTAAGAGTATTAATATATAAAAAAAAATGCCGAACAAATAAAAAGAGAAAAGAAAGGAAAGAGAAAAGAAGGGAAAATAAGATAGTTTTATGTTCTGCCGTCTCCTCTCTCCCTGTCTAAAAAAAAAAAAAATTATGTATTAATTTAGGGATTACTTATATAGATTTATTCTGCAATAAAAAAAAAATACAAAACAAATCAAAAGAAAAATAGTCTGATGAGAAAACAAGATGTCGTTGTGTGCCGCCAAAGCAAGACGATTTTATGAAGAAAAATAAATATGTATTCAATATAAGGATAACTTTTATAGATTTGTTCTTAAAAAAAAAAAAAAAAAAAAAAAAAAAGAGTCTGAAGAGAAAACAAGATGTCTTTGTGTTCTAATGGAGGCACCGCCCCTCTCTCCCTCTTTCGCATTTTGAAAAAAAAAAGTCATATCGATATGCTAAATTGTTTTTCGAAAAACGTGATAAATTCAATTTGATGCCAATTTACATCCAATTATTCCGGCGCCTCTTACCGTGAAGACGTTCAGGACAAAGTCAAAACAGGGGAGGAGGAGGAGGAGGAGGAGGAGGAGGAGGAGGAGGAGGAGGAGGAGAAGAGAGTGAGGATAAATAAGAGGTTGAAGACATCTTTTAATAGTTGCTGTGTCATATTTACCGTTATGAATATAAACCTCATTGTATTGTAATACTGTTGCTATTAGAATTAGAATTTATGAATGATTAAAAAAAAAAAAATCATACAATGACAAGGTTAAGTACAATTTGGAAATCAAATGGCCTTAAATTACTTATAGAAATCAGGCTATATATCAATTTAGTGAGATCTGTTTTACTATATGCGTCCTACGCCTATTGACGCAAAGGGCCTCGGTTAGATTTCTCCAGTCGTCTCTATCTTGAGCTTTTAAATTCAATACTTATCCATTCTTCATCTCTTACTTCACGCTTCATAGTCCTCAGTCACGTAGGCCTGGGTCTTCCAAGTCTCCTAGTGCCTTTTGGAGCCTAGTTGAACGTTTGGTAAACTAGTCTCTCTTGGGGAGTGCGAAGTGCATGTCCAAACCATCTCCATCTACCCCTCACCATAATCACATCCACATATGGCACTTGAGTAATCTCTTTTATAGTTCCATTTCCTATCATGTCAGTGGACTAGTAATGGTTTATATATATGTGTATATATATATACAGTATACATATATATATATATATATATATATAAATATGTGTGTGTATATTTATATGTATGTGTGTATATATATATATATATATATATGTATGTATATATATATATATATATACACGCACACAAAAACACACATATAAACATAATTATATTTATGCATAGAATATATAATTATACATTTGTATATGTAGACAGATAGATATACAAACAGATAGATAATATATTAATACTTATCATCCACACTGATAAAGAAGGACATTCGAGTTGCTACTATAATTATTTTAGCTAACAAGACATTTATAATTCTAGCTCGAAAGCAAACGAAGACTGGCAACGAGGAATGTCGAAGTTTGATACATTCCTTGATGTTTTATGAGTTGAAAAATTACATTGAATGACGTCTGAAAAAATTCATTTATTCCTTTAATTTTTCCTTTTGGGGTGGCAGAGGTCTTGCTTGATTGCATGCTACAAGAGCGAAGGGTCTTGACTTCAGTGTTTTACTTTGACATTCATGAAGAAGGAAAGTTCATTTGCTCATGAAGCTTCGTGAAGAGAAAGTTTTAACATTTGCGTCGGACTCATTATGAATCCTTTGACTAAGTCTCTCTCTCTCTCTCTCTCTCTCTCTCTCTCTCTCTATCATATATATATATATATATATATATACATATATATTGCTCTTTTTCATGTTGCTTAGCTCATATCCCCCCCTCTCTCTCTCTCTCTCTCTCTCTCTCTCTGTATATATATAAATATATTATATATATATATATATATATATATAAATATATATATATACAGTATATATATATGTATATATATATATATTGCTCTTTTTCATGTTGCTCTGCTCATTCCCCCCCCCTCTCTCTCTCTCTCTCTCTCTCTCTCTCTCTCTCTCAAGTCCTCGTTAAGTTCATCTAGAATATCTCTCAAGTTCTCACAACTTCCATGAAGATTGAATGAAAAAATTTTACAAAGTGAATAACATTGATAATAATCCGGAGGGGTATAATACCCCCCCCCACCTCCCTTTTCCAAATTGGAAGAAAAGGGGTATGGGAAAGCCAAGAGCTCCCTTTCAGTCAGAGGGTATTACAGATGCTGTAATATCTCATGATCCTTTAAGGAAAAAATCCCATCTTATCGAAGGCTTTTACTTCCATATCTTCTGGGAACGAGTCTTGGTATGGGGGGGGGGGGGGTTGGCAACGGTGATTTCTTCACATGTCTTTGGATGGAGGTGACACCTTCTTTTCCCAAAATCTTATTCAAGGGTCTCAGAGAGAGAGAGAGATCTTATTCAAGGGTCTCAGAGAGAGAGATAGAGAGAGAGAGAGAGAGACAGAGAGAGAGAGAGAGAGAGAGAGAGAGAGAGAGAGAGAAAGGAGGGGTGGAAGAGATGGATTTCCTAGGTGCTACCTTTATTTCCGAGTCTTTCTGAAGTCTTGTGAAAGCACGAGAGAGAGAGAGAGAGAGAGAGAGAGAGAGAGAGAGAGGAGGTGGGGTAGATGGCTTACCTGGGTACTACCTTTATTTGCGAGTCTTATTGAAGTCTTGTGAAAGCACGAGAGAGAGAGAGAGAGAGAGAGAGAGAGAGAGAGAGAGAGAGAAAGGAGGGGTGGAAGAGATGGATTTCCTAGGTGCTACCTTTATTTCCGAGTCTTACTGAAGTCTTGTGAAAGCACGAGAGAGAGAGAGAGAGAGAGAGAGAGAGAGAGAGAAAGTAATCGTCTCCTTAAAAAGCAATTTATCACTGAGAAATTTAACGTATCTCTGCAGTCAACAGGATTCTGCCATTCATTTCTTGCTTCGGTCAGCTTGCACCAAAAGCCAACCCTTTACTCACCATTTCGAGAAACTTTTCTTGCTCCCCCGGAAAGGGAGTTGATACCCCCCCGGAAAGGGGTTTAGGGAGTTAAAGGTAATGTTAGAATTGATGAAAATATAACTATTATTATTATTATTATTATTATTATTATTATTATTATTATTATTATTAATTGATGCAAATATAAGTATTATTATTATTATTATTATTATTATTATTATTGTTGTTGTTTTTATTATTATTGTTATCATTATTATTATTACTACTTGCTAAGCTACAACCATAATAGGAAAAGCAGGATGCTATAGGCCCGAGGGCTCTAACAGGGAAAATAGCCTAGTGAAAAAAGGGAATAAGGAAACTAAAAGGGGAGTAATTAAAGATAAAAATAAAATATTCTAAAAGAATAGTAACATTAAAATCCTCCATATATAAACTATAGAAATAAGAAAAAAAACAGAGAACGAGAAATAGGATAGAATAGTGTGCCCGAGTGTACCCTCAAGCAAAAGAACTCAACCCCAAGACAGTGAAAGACCTTGGTACAGAGGCTATAGCACTATCCAAGACCAGAGAACAATGGTTTGACTTTGTAGTGTCCTACTCCTAGAAGAGCTGTTAACCATAACTAAAGTAGAGGGTTGATGTCAGCTATTGTAAAAGACTGCTGGATAATAGAATATCCAATAATGCTTTTATTCAAATGCCGTGGAAATATCTAAATCTTCATCTTACGTGTCATCTGAAACGTTTCTGTTGACCTCCCATGACCCACAAACGTTTCTTTCCTCTACATTGTTGACCTGGCCTGACCTTTAACCACCCTTCCATTATCGTAAAAGAGATTCCTCCTCCTTTATATCGACAGATTCTCATTTATCGTTTCCCATCTTCTTCTACTTCATAGATTCCATCTGCGTCAATGACCTTCGATGTCAGGTTGCCAGAGAACTTCAAATCATTCATTCATTCATTCATAGATTCCATGATCGGATCTTAGAGTATTTCTTTCATTCGTCTCAGATACTATTCCATTGAGGCGAGATTGATAGTAGTTTTTTGCTCGGCTTGAAGAAACTTTGCTGAGTCAGCTGATTACTGAATGTGGTACCCGATGTGGTAACGTCCCTGACTGGTGAACGCCAGACTGGTGTTCGAGGCCCGCTCAAACTCTTTAGTTTCTTTGGTCGCTGCAACCTTACCATCCGTGTGAGATAGGGATGGGTGGTTTGGAGGAGCCTATAGGTTTACCTGCTTAGTCATCAGCAGCCATTGCCTGCCCCCCCCCCCCCCCTGGTCCTAGCTTGGGTGGAGAGGGGGCTTGGGCGCTGATCAATTGGATATGTGGTCAGTCTATAGGACATTGTCCAGCTTGATAGGGCAATGTCACTGTCCCCTGTCTGCTATTCATGAGCGACCTTTAAACCTTTAAGTGGTTATACAAGATTAAAAACATTGCTGCTTCGAGTAAGGAATTTGCTGCGTAAGTGGATTTAGAAGATTGACAGACGTTAGATAATATTGCCTCGTTTTTCTTTTATTTATATCATTCGTTTATTGAAATAGTTGATTTTGAATAAAGCATAATTTTATAGGTAGTAGGTTGGCCAGGGCACCAGTCACCGGTTGAGATATTACCACTAGAGAGTTATGTCGTCCTTTGATTGGCCGGACAGTATTACATTGGATCCTTTTCTCTGGTTACGGTTCACTTTCCCCTTGCATACACATATACCGAATAGTCTGGCCTATTCTTTGCAGATTCTCCTGTCCTCATAATCCTGACAACACTGAGATTACCTAACAATTCCTCTTCGCTCAAGGGCTTAACTACTGCACTGTAATTGTTAGGTGGCTACTTTCCTCTTGGTAAGGGTAGAAGAAACATTTTAGCTATGGTAAGCATCTCCTCTAGGAGAAGGACACTCCAAAATCAAACCATTGTTCTCTAGTCTTGGCTAGTATCATAGTCTTTGTACCATGGTCTTCCACTGTCTTGAGTTAGAGTTCTCTTGCTTGAAGGTACATTCGGGCACAGTTTTCTATCTCTTCCTCATGTTTGGTTTAAGTTTTAATAGTTTATATAGGAAATATTTATTTTAATGTTGTTACTGTCCTTAAAATATTTCATATTTCCTTGTTTCCTTTCCTCACTGGGCTTTTTTTCCCTGTTGGAGCCCCTGGGCTTATAGCACCCTGCTTTTCAACTAGAGTTGTAGCTTAGTAAATAATAATAATAATGATAATAATAATAATAATAATAATAATAACAACAACAAGTAGAAGCCTCTTCTGATGAGGTAATTAAGCCTTCCCAGACCCCTCTTTTTTATAGACAAGGGAACAAAACACCGGTAATACCATTTCTCCCCAAATAGAAAAACCATCACAAAAGAAGATTTTTTTTTCCTTTTTTCCTTTTTCTTCCTAATTAATGTGGTTTCCCTTTTCCCTTCTATGGTGGGATGTTGTGTGATAGAGGATCCTGGTGTCATAGATCTGTTTGTTTTGCTCACATGTTTGTTTTGTTTGATCTTTTAAGTCTGTTTACAAAAGATTTCTGTTTGTGTTTGGATATTTTCTTTGTTTACTTTTAGTTTGTGGGGCAAAATATTTCATAGTTAAATCTATGGTTACAAAAGATTTCTGTTTATGTTTGGATTTTCATTGTTTACTTTGAGTTTGGTGAGGAAAATATTTCATAGTTAAATCTATGTTTACAAAAGAACTGTTTATGTTTGGATTTTTTATTTGTTTTCTTTGTGTTGGTGAAGGAAAGTATTTCATAGTTAAATCTATGTTTACAAAAGAACTGTTTATGTTTGGATTTTTTATTTGTTTACTTTGAGTTTGTGAAGCAAGATATTTCATAGTTAAATCTATGTTTACAAAGGAACTGTTTATGTTTGGATTTTTTTAGTTTACTTTTAGTTGGTTAAGTAAAATATTTCATAGTTAAATCTATGTTTACAAAAGAACTGTTTATGTTTGGATTTTCTTTGTTTACTTTGAGTTGGTGAAGCAAAATATTTCATAGTTAAATCTATGTTTACAAAAGATTTCTGTTTATGTTTGGATTTTTTATTTTACTTTGAGTTGTTGGAACAAAATATTTCATAGTTAAATTTATGTTTACAAAGGAACTGTTTATGATTGGATTTCTTATTTGTTTACTTTTAGTTGGTGAAGCAAAATATTCCATAGTTAAGTCTATGTTTACAAAAGAGCTGTTTACATTTGGATTTTTTATTTATTTACTTTGAGTTGGTGAAGCAAAATATTTCACAGTCAAATATTTTAAGTTATGGACATTATAGTAAACAAAATTATCTGCGTGTGTGTTTGTGTGTGTTTTATTAAATTTTTCATATGATAATTTCCTCAAGTTTACAAGAAATCTAGATTTTTTATAATGTAGGTTTTTTTTGTGTTAGACAGTAATTCTGGGAATTTGTTGGTGAATATATAAATCCGATTGCCCATTTATTCTGTGCATTTTCGATCATATATTTGATTCCCCAATTTTTATATATTTTATCACAGA
>NC_090727.1:26276620-26327156 GCF_036898095.1 Palaemon carinicauda | reverse complement strand
AGGGTTAAATCCTATGGCTACAATTTCATTTAGTTTAATCTGCTCTTGGTTAAGTATTTCTTAAATTTCTCCATGATTAGGCAAAGGGGTCCAAACTGAAGTATAACTTTTAGAGGTTAGATTTTATAGACCTACTATAATACTGATGTGCAGGAATGTATCTTGTGTAGTAATTTACAAAACTTAACCACTCTGAAGTTGTATTCATTTTATGCAAGGAAACTTTGTAGTTCAGAAAACTTAGACCTACTCTGATAAGCCTCTGAGGCTTGTACAAAACATCAAGTCAGAACATTGGTGTTATATTGTAATAAACTATATAACTCGCCAATTTCTTTTAATTTTAATGACACTTGAGATTTGAATTTACAATTTAAGTTGTTCAGATGTAACAATATCATAATTTCTACACCATTCTTTCCAGACAACTAAAGCCAAAAACTGTTGAATTAACAAAGTTTAATAAACTCTGATCTGCTTATGCTAAAGTCCCTAACGTTTAAATGCTAATATATTTAATGTCATAAACTGTTGATTAAACTCATTAAAACTTCATTTAACTTACGTCCATGTTGAGTAAATGTGTAGTAACTTAAGGTAATCTAAAGCTAGAAGTTAGTACATTAATCTTCAAGGCACTTTATCAGAAATTATGTAAGTACTATAAGAAAAATCCTGAAAATCAGTTTTTAGAGATTTTAATGTCTTGAATATTTCATGTACTCAGCTTTTCAAATACCACCCCATTAAGCCACAATTTCATTTTTTGAAATTTAGTAACTTTTCAAGTTATGTTGAACGTTTTCATTATTTTCATATCGATGCGAAATACAGAAGACCTTATGTTCTTACTCTACCACTTATGTTGCTACTCTACCACTTATGTTGCTACTCTACCACTTATGTTGCTACTCTACCACTTATGTTGCTACTCTACCACTTATGTTGCTGCTTTACCACTTAAAATTAAACCATTGGACTGAATTTAAGAATTAATGAATGCAGGACAATGCATTCCTTGTACATCAGTAAAGTTGTAACAAGCAATGAACGGATGGTTGGATGATGTCTGGAGTAAGTGTTAAGAGAAGGAGGATCTAATCTATAGAAAGGAGTTAAAGTCTCTTACTAGTTTTGTCTTTAGTGAAAATTAGTTTAATTGGTTACTAATCTTAATAGGTCTGTGTAAAGGTTATATTAGTGAGACACTTAGGTTAGGTTTTCTCTGGTTAAATCAAGGTTAGCAAGTGTCTGTACCTCAGGTTAACACCATAAATTTAATCTAGATTTATAGTAAACCATAGAATATTGAGTCTAAATAATGATATAGTTTAAATAATGAGATTGAGTTTAAATCATGAGATTGAGTTTAAATCACGAGATTGAGTTTAAATCACGAGATTGAGTTTAAATCATTTGAGTTTAAATAATTTGAGTTTAAATCATGAGATCGAGTTTAAATCATGAGATTGAGTTTAAATCATGAGATTGAGTTTAAATCATGAGAGTTTAAATCACGAGATTGAGTTTAAATCATTTGAGTTTAAATCATGAGATTAAGGTAAACTTTGTTCAGTAGACAGCTCTAAGAATTCATATTTCATGACAGACAATATCAATTTCCTCTCACAATTGGCCAAAGGGGAAATTTCAAATCAAAGCTTTTTGAGAATAATCTAAATAATTCTGGTGCCTAAATTCATTCCATACTTGAATCGTAGATTTCAAAGCTTTTCATAATGAGTAATTAAATAAATATATGAAATAGAAAATCCACAGGTTAATCAAAAGTAATTTCACTTGTTTTTGCATTAATTATAGATTAAATCTAAAAGAATTTTTAAATAGCTTAATCAGTTTCTCACTTTACCAGATTGGTCTATCCTAATTGTTTTTATCTGTAGATTGTAAAATTTAGTTATTTTATGAATCTTTTAATATAACATTTTACGTGGCCACATTAAGATGAGGTGATAGGCAAGGTGTTGAGTTAAATATGCAGTTATAAAAATATTCTTTTTACAATATGGAAAAGTTTAAGTTTTTTTCAAACAATTCGTTTTTAATGGACAAGTTTCAGGCTTCTGCTTTGACCATAAGCAATGATATTTACAAATGATACCCAATGAATAAGATACTTCATAATTCTGATTGTTTTTCAAAAGTCTTTTAATAAATAAAATTATTTCTCGATGAAAGAGTAAAGCCATTAGTTCATCCCCATTGAAATATAGAAACACTTTGCAAGTCTTGGCCTTAATTCTTTTCAAATAAAGTATCATTTGTCTTCAGTATTCATAATAGGCCTAGTGGAGACATCTTGGTTAGAAGCCAACTAGTTGAGCCACATCTAGGATAACTGTAGATCGTCCACTATCCTTAACATTACGAAGAATTTAACAGTTAAAGAGGAATACTATCATACCCATAGATGTTTTTAACATTGTTAATAACCTTTTCCAAACCATATAATGGCCTAATATAAATCAGCTTCCTAAGTTTTAACTTTCATATTAATTTTATCTGATAAACTCATCAAAATATATTTATTTCACATAGTACGTTTTAAGATAGTTAATTTTTCAAATCCTTAAAAAATCTACTGACTATTAAAATCGGAAATACGAAGTTTATGAAGCCAAAGATATTTCATTGAAGGTAAACTGACTTCAAAGTATTCATATAAGAGAGAAGGATTTCGAATCATTCAAAATCTCCTTAAGCTTTTCAATATTTGGTTTTAGTAAGAAATGTTCAGGAGCATCTAATATCAATAGAATTTATTCAGGGCTGGGCAGTTGTGTGCGCGTGTGTGTGTTTATACTGTGTACTAATTTTTTATCGAGTAGGCCTACTGTTCGATTAGTTGGTGTGTGTGTATGATAGGAATAAGTACTAGACAATGTGACACTTTGGTAAAATCTCTGTTTGGTAGGTAGCCTTACTGTTAGTTTAAGGGTTGTTCAGCTTTGTAGGTAGGCCTACTGTTATTTTAAAGAGTTGTTCAGCTTTGAAGGTAGGCCTATTGTTAGTTTAAGGGGTTTTCAGCTTTGTGGGTAGGCCTACAGTTAGTTTAAGGGTTGTTCAGCTTTGTAGGTAGGCCTACTGTTAGTTTAAGGGTTGTTCAGCTTTATAGGTAGGCCTACTGTTAGTTTAAGGGTTGATCAGCTTTGTACATAGGCTGACTGTTAGTTTAAGGGTTGATCAGCTTTGTAGGTAGGCCTACTGTTAGTTTAAGGGGTTTTCAGCTTTGTGGGTGGGCCTACTGTTAGTTTAAGGGTTGCTCAGCTTTGTAGGTAGGCCTACAGTTAGTTTATGGGTTGATCAGCTTTGTAGGTAGGCCTACTGTTAGTTTAAGGGGTTTTCAGCTTTGTGGGTGGGCCTACTGTTAGTTTAAGGGTTGCTCAGCTTTGTAGGTAGGCCTACAGTTAGTTTATGGGTTGTTCAGCTTTGTAGGTAGGCCTACTCTTAGTTTAAGGGGTTTTCAGCTTTGTGGGTAGGCCTACTGTTAGTTTAAGGGTTGTTCAGCTTTGTAGGTAGGCCTACAGTTAGTTTAAGGGTTGTTCAGCTTTGTGGGTAGGCCTACTGTTAGTTTAAGGGTTGTTCAGCTTTGTGGGTAGGCCTACTGTTAGTTTAAGGGTTGTTCAGCTTTGTAGGTAGGCCTACAGTTAGTTTAAAGGTTGTTCAGCTTTGTGGGTAGGCCTACTGTTAGTTTAAGGGTTGTTTAGCTTTTAAGAAAATCTTAAATCAGGTTCTCTTCACGTAGCTTCCAAAATGGGTCATATTTGAAAATGTATTACACATGGAACTAAATTGACTTTTTGTGGTCCACGTGCAAGGTTAATGTGTACTTCGGTCCGATCTGCCTATCTGCTAGGAGGAGTAGTAAGGATAGTCAGGGCAGTGGTTTGCACGTGTCTTCTCCTTTACCCGACTCAATCATGCACATGAAATGGGATGGATGAGAGAGATCCTTTGGGGCAGTTGTGGTTCCTGTCTGCTTTTGAGAGGGCAAAAGGATTCTGGAGTAATTGATCGTGGTGGAATTGTAATATAAGACTGATGAGGTGTCCACTCCCTCCATCCATGTTTATATTTATATTTAATTATTGTTTCTAAACTAAAATTTAGATTTGAGAAAAAAGTCCCCTTGCTCTGTCACTGGTTAAAGGTTTATCATTTAAGATGTCAAAATTAGAATACTATAACATTATCTCCTCATACTATTCTTGGCGTATTTAATTCACAATCATTGCATTAATGTCTAAGATTTTCAATAAAACATTTCAAAAAGAGAAGGAAATGGAAAGCATTCAAGGGCCTGGTGACTTTGTTCATTCAAAAACAAAATGCTTAGTTAATCTTGTTACCAGGTGGGAAGGGGCGGGCCTTGGTGGGCTTTCCATTTCCTTCCCTTTTTTTTTATTGAAAACTTAACTAATTTACACAATCATGACGCTTTTAATCTCAAATGTTGAACTTCAAACTCATTCCAATGTTTAGAAAAATCAAAGATAACAAAATACTTTAGTATCCCATTTTATGAGATCTGAAATGTTCGTTTTCTATGATTGTCGTTGGTTGAGTTTGTTAGAAAACGGGGTTAAAGAATTTGATGTAGTTTGTCATTGACTTCGTAGTGTATTCATATTTATACTTAATATTGTTATTGAGTGTATTGAAACCTGTCCTATGTATGGTAAATAATCTTCTACAATAAAAGACATTATCTAAACGTATTTGTTTTTCTTAATTCATAATTTAAAGATAAAAATTAACACAAAATAGTCGACTCGGTCTACTATGCTTAAACCCAAAGTTAAAGTACCTTATATACTTTAAAGATAACTAATTTTGAGGCTAAAATGACTTATTATCACAAGACTTAGATTTGTCAGGAATGAATATACTTATGAGAATTGAACTAAACATGAATATCATAGTAAATAGTCTTCATTTTCATAATACTTTCATACCAGTGGAAGAGTGAACGATCTCTCTACATTGGAAGGGAATAAACCAGTCTTATAAAAGAACAATTGTGGTTTATAATAGTTTAAAAACAAGGTTTTATACTTCATGAGGTCTCTGGTCTTTCAGAGGAGAGAGAGAATGAAGGCATTTTACTGGTACCAGAAGAGGGAGGGGGACGACTGGGGAGAACACTCAGTCATATGAACGTTGGATTAAGGAGAACACTCCAGGTCACTGAAAATTTTTATATATTTTTTTTTATTTATATTTTTTATTTTGTTCAATATACTCTTTAATATGGTTGTAATGGTAATGAAAATAAATATATTTTAGATGTTTTTATTTCTTTTATTCACAATTTTAGTTTCATAAATTATAATACATTGTTATAAATTTTACAAAATAGTCAAGTTTTACTGCTCTTCTATACATTATTACTGTATCTTCTATTTAAATACATTATAC
The DNA here is from genome assembly GCF_036898095.1 of Palaemon carinicauda. Lineage (NCBI taxonomy): Eukaryota > Metazoa > Arthropoda > Malacostraca > Decapoda > Palaemonidae > Palaemon > Palaemon carinicauda. The sequence continues at coordinate 26,321,717 of NC_090727.1, read as the reverse complement.
TGTATTTTCCATTCATACATTACTACTGTATCTTCTGTTCATAAATTTCTACTGTATTATGTAATTTTGATCTGAAAATACATCTGTTTTAACAATGAAAAACGCAGAAAAGACATTAACCAAGTAAAGTGCAAAAGAGACATATTCGTAAGTAAAATACATTATAGAAGACATCTTAAGACATTCAAGGCTCAGCCATGGATGTTTTTTATGTCTTCTATAACGTCTTTTACTTTACGATTATAAGTCTCTTGTACTCTACATGGCTAATGTCTTTTCTGCGTTTTTTCATTGTTAAAACAGCTGAATTTTCAGATCAAAATTACATATTACAGTAGAAATTTATAAACAGAAGATAGTAGTAATGTATGAATAGAAAATACAGTAATAATGTATAAAATAGAAGATCCAGTAATAATGTATAAATATAGAATACAGTAATAATGCATAAACTAAAGATATAATAATGTATAAATATCAAAATAGAATAGCAATATATAAAAAGAAGTCATTAGCAATGCATATGTAGACAATATAATTGCAATATAAAAATACCTTTAGCAATTGACACAAGTTAAAATATTAATCAAAATTTAAATGCAACTTCTACTCTATACATAAAATACAATTTCCATATAAAGACCACTTGCCTGACTATTAATTTTCCTTGAATCTAAACCATTTTAGAATGACAACTGAAAGTGCAAATGAAAACGATTCTAAGCAATGTCTGCAGGATTTGGGTTCCATCACAAAAGGGAAATAGAAGCGTTTTAAATCAATAGTGATTCAAGCACCGATGTTTCTAGAAGTTACCTAATAGTGATATACTTCAAACCAGCTTAAAAAAAAAAAAAACTATAACTCATCCCCTCACTTCGTATGCTTAAAGATCTTATTCAACTCTACCTTCAAACTTGAAAATTTCTTTGTTATTAAAGGTTATGATTCTCGTATACCTAAATTCAAATCTTCCTTTAACTTTGAAAATTTATTTCAGTTATTAATGTTTATGATTATTTTCAATCTAAGGAAACATTTTGAAAGCTACTCTCTCCAATGAGATGAACTTCAAGCTATCTCCTAAAAATTTCCTCAAATTACAACTAAATAATTTAATCACAGAAATGGTTTCTCTAAATATTTCTAAAAGACTACCAAGAGGTATGTTTTCTATAGACTACCTTTCTAGAATGAATCTATAAACTATCCCCTTTAGTCTCGTCAAGAGCTATTCTTACGTCAATCACTATTACTTTCGTTACAAAAGGACAAATTAAAGTCATTTATAAATACAGATTCCTTAGAACTTGTCCCTTAACTTTTCATCTTAAAATCCTGTCCTGATAAACATAGGCATTTGTTTTTCGTTAATTCATATAGAGTCCCTTTTAAATAAGCTTAACTACCCTCAAATGTTTTACCCATTTCGTCAATAAATTTGTCTTAACTATTTTAATTCAAACTAATCCATTTCTGTACTTGACCTCTTTCTATACTTCACTGACACCATGACCTCTCTCTTATCTATTCTCTTCAAAATCCCTTAACCACTTTTAAATAGGTTTCTAGTTTTATAGCCACTCTTTCCTCAAATCTTTCAATCAATACATTCTTTACGGTTTTAGAACTAAGAGAGTTATTAGATACATATTCTTTCCTAGACCTTAAATCCAACAACTCATCCTCTTATAACTTTATTAATTTATAAATCTTCCTTAACTTCAAACAACTTTATAAAAACTAAAGAATTTAACAATTTATTCCCAAATACCTAAACTGAATCTTTAACCTTCCTTATGTCCTTAAGTCTTTCAATCAAGTCACTTGACCTACATTACCTAACTATTGGTGTGAAGCAGATCACGTGAATAAGGTCATTACATGAAATATCAATGAAAACATTCCTTAAAATCAGTAAAATTTGAGCAAAAACAGTTTAGTCATTCTAAGGCTTACTATCCAAGACTAAAAACTCCAAGAACATCAAGTTTAGGACAATTCCTCAGCTATTTTGGACAAGGATCTTACGTGTGACTGCTGGAATGTTCCACAAATGATGTTTCTTTTAAAAATTCAATCAAATTTGTATAAAAATAAATTCTAAGAAGAAAACAAGTGGGGAATAATGGACGAGAGAGAGAGAGAGAGAGAGAGAGAGAGAGAGAGAGAGAGAGAGAGAGAGAGAGAGAGAGAGACCAATATCTATCTGGTAATGTTAATTCAACAAATCTCCATCAGATACCATTATTTCTACAGGATTTCAAAATGGCTTTGATAATTTAAAACAACTTTACCTTGATTCTCACTGGCTTACTGCATAAATAGTAAAACCTATCAAATAAAGAAATTGCTCAATCTTAATGTTATATTAAGGACTGATGAAAATTGAAAAACAGTAAAGGCAGAAACTTAATCAATTTCTTAATGAATCAGATAGATAGATTTGACGGGATTCTCTTAAGCAATTATTTGAATAGAGGTAGCTATGGGATCAATGCTTGTACTACAGGGATAGACAAATAAGATTTTAACCTATTTTGAACGTACTTCAAAATGGAAACCAACATCGAGATCACGAACTCTGCAGACATAAGTTGGGACAACTAAAAGTTATAGAATAGAATTGATAAAAGTAATATTACAGAAATAACCTAATCTAAAAATGAAAGATCCATTTAAACTTTAAAATAAACTATAAACAAAATCTAAATGAAATGTTACGAAAGCAGAAGAATAATTAAAGAAATGGTTTGAAGATACAGTTCCAAGAATTTTGAATAATGCAAATAATAGATTTTAGAAGTTAGGAGTGTAAAGTACAAAGTTAATGACCCAGCAGTTGCACGTATTGATAACTTGTTTAAAATAGTTACATAAATTCACAGATAATATTACTCATTGACTTAGAAGTCTAGAGCAGGATTATCAAACTTAAATCCTTTCGAGGACCTATTATGCACATGACTATGGTCTCGAGGATCATCAAAGATTTGGTAACTAATTATTGGCAAAACTGTAGACTTAAAAGTATTTTTTGTAGGTCATTCTAGTTTGCCAAAAATACTTTTGGGTTCCTACTCGGATATAAAACTTTGTAAAACGAAGTTGAAATTTCTTAATTAATCCTTCGTTAAAGATTCGTTGATTGAACTAGACTTCTTTGAAGACCTGACAGATTACTGCCACCTGTTGACAACAGCAGCAGTTGTACAGGGTCCAGTATGATTTGTATCTTCGTTCAAGAATTCCTCTCTTCTTGTCATGGTTTCTTTAATCCTGTGAAAAGGAAATTGAAATATCAGTTTGATAACTGGATGGATATTTTACTTCATAACAAAATTTTCTAGACACAAATACAGCCTGAAATTACATATTAAAAATCCAGGCTATATTATCAGTTCAGGACTTGCAAAGCTTGCTTACCAGAAAACATGAAAAAAAGAGGTTTGGCTCAAGCTAAACTAAACAGAAGAAAGACAGAGATAATGAGAATGATATATACAATGGAAGATGAAATATCATTAGAGAGATAAAGGATTAATGAGGTAGAATCATTTAATTATTTAAGAACTATGATCTCTAATACAGGATCTCTAGGATTTAAGTTCAACGAAAGATTGAAAAAACAAATTGGTACAATCGTGACTAATTCTTTGCCTCGAGTTTTCCTACTATCGAAATAACGTGTTAATTTTATCTATAATTATTTATGTCTTTAATGGGAGCCGATTGAAATAAAGGAATTCAGTTCTTTAAGACGAAAACATAATAATTATTGTTACGCAGATGAACTTTTGTAAGCAAGAGATTGCTGGCCTTATAACAACTCGGCCGGTTGAAACGTTTAAAGTCTCACGCGAAGAGAAATGCAAATGTTTACACACCCATTAATGAGAATTTAGAATGAATTTTATAAATAATTTATTATAGTTTGAAGGATAAAATTTTTTTATTTACGATGTACATCATTTTTTTATTTTGAATGTTATATATAAAAAATTCTTCTATAGATTTTAGTAATATATAGATATTAAGAAAAATATTTTATCAGTATTCAAGTGTTTGTCCGTAGCGGTACCCGTGGTCCTATGTAGAAATTATATACATATTTAAAGGTGATTTTACCACCTATAATAGAACGTGTTTGGGATGACGACGAAGTACAGTCATCTTATTAGCTATCACTACATCTACAATCATGTTTAAACAGTTTAATGATAAATTGTATAGACGGACTAGCAATGGGTTCGCCGTGTGGGCAAACCTTCATGTTATTGTGAAAGGAAATGGCCGAGTGATTGTCCTGTCGATTTTAAGCCTTTCTTATACTGTCCATATGTTGACATTTTTACTTTTCAAAAATAAAGGCCATGTAAACCAGTTTTCAGATTATGTAAGTTCAAAGCGTCTTAATATAAAATTTACATAAGAAAGTGAACAGGATGATACTTTGCCCTTTCTAAATATTTTGGTCTCTCGGAAACGTAATACCTTTCAAACCTCAGTATTTCGGAAAAATGATCTTTTATAGTACTACGCTCTCCCTTTTTAAGTTCGGAACCAAAAATCTACAAAATTAATTCAATAAAAACGTTGTTATATAGATGTTACCATTATTATTATTATTATTAAGTTACAACCCTAATTGGAAAAGCGGGATGCTGTAAACCCAAGGGCTCCAAACATGGAAAATAGCCCAGTGAGGAAAAGAAATAAGGAAAAACTACAAAAGAAGTTTAAGAACAATAATAACAATAAAATAAATATTTCCTATATAAACTACAAAAACTTTAACAAAACAAGAGGAAAATAAATCAGATAGAATAGTGTGCCAGAGTGTACCCTCAAGCAAGAGAAATATCACACAATATTGGATGTATTTATTCAAGTATTTTTTTTTCATTCAGTAGATTGAAATTTCAAAATATACAATTTGAATATCTTGAAGCAGATATCTATGATAATTTTGGAAAGTTTTTAAAAAGGACTAAATAGTTTGTCGTATTAATTCAACCAAAGTTTCGGTACTGATACAGATAATGCCAACGTCTTTGACTGATGGTCTCAAACTTCAGAATATGATATATAAAAGTTAAAGATGAAGCAAATAAGTCATTGGAAGAAGTTATCATTCCACTAACATTCATACGTACATAAACCAAGGCACTTCCACAGATTTGGAGGCGGGGTGGTAGCCGACATCAAACAAATGAAAAAAAAGGGGACCTCTACTCTCTACGTTCCTCCCAGCCTAACAAGGGACTCGACCGAGTTCAGCTGGTACTGCTAGGGTGCCACAGCCCACCCTCCCACATTATCCACCACAGATGAAGCTTCATAACACTGAGTCCCCTACTGCTGCTACCTCCGCGGTCATCTAAGGCACCGGAGGAAGCAGCAGGGCCTACCGGAACTGCGTCACAATCGCTCGCCATTCATTCCTATTTCTAGCACGCTCTCTTGCCTCTCTCACATCTATCCCCCAGAGCTCTCTTCACTCCAATTCATCCACCCAAACCTTGGCCTTCCTGTTGCACTTCTCCCTTCAACTCTTGCATTCATCACCTTCATGAAATAAAAAAAGAAAAAAGCAACGCGAGATTTAAGGACAATGCAATGGTCGCTGTTGGTGGCTCTATGAAGTTTCTAAAGCTTAAACCAAATCAACCAAACCACTGTGGAACCAACACTCAAATTGTTTATCGTCTGGAGTACATTTTCTAAGTATCTGAAATATGGCAAAAGGCCCTTCTAATTGATAAATGTTGTAGAACTCTCTCTCTCTGGTACCTTCACAATCTAGTATCTCTACATCTTGTCATGAAGAAATTCTGAATTACACCCAGTGTACTTCCAAAAACACCTACTACACATTCATGAGGAAAACCATGACAACAGCAGCTGAGACTAAGTAGAACTATGCTATAGGAAGGAACCAAAGTGATGTTTGAGAGAGAGAGAGAGAGAGAGAGAGAGAGAGAGAGAGAGAGAGAGAGTATTTCAACACTGTTATTGTGTTGATCTCAACCAAATTCTGCGAGTAGGACAAATTAGGTCTGAAGCCTCCTGACATTCCTAAAGACCAAATGCAAAAATTCAATCCCATCTAAGAATGTTATTGGTAGGTCAAGAGTTGGACAACATCCTGCTGATGAACCCTAATTAAAGAGTTGAACAAGTAGGAAATGTGAAAAAAGGTTAACCTAAGCTTCGTTTACAAACCATATTATCGACTTTGATTCTTAATAACTTGAATTATTCACACCTTTTACAGTTAATTGTTGAAATTAAGAAGGGGAGGGATTATTAAAAGGGGGATGGGTTTGAAAAGGGAAGGGGGGTATTTTAAAGGGGAAGGGAGGTTTTCAAGGGATGTTTTAAAGGGGAAGGGGGGTTTTAAAGGGTTTTAAAGGGGAAGGGGGGTTTTAAAGGGGAAGGGGGGTTTTAAAGGGGAAGGCGGTATTTTAAAGGGGAAGGGTGTTTTAAAGGGGAAGGGGTGTTTTTAAGGGGAGGGGGTGTTTTAAAGGGGGTATTTTAAATGGGAAAGGGGTATTTTAAAGGGGAAGGGGGTGTTTTAAAGGGGAAGGGGGTGTTTAAAAGGGAAAAGGGGTATTTTAAAGGGGAAGGGGGTGTTTTAATGGGGAAGGGGGTATTTTAAAGGGGAAGGGGGTGTTTTAAAGGGGAAGGGGGTATTTTAAAGGGGAAGGGGGTGTTTTAAATGGGAAGGGGGTATTCTAAAGGGGAAGGGGGTGTTTTATAGGGGAAGGGGGTGTTTTAAAGGGGAAGGGGGTATTTTAAAGGGGAAGGGGGTATTTTAAAGGGGAAGGGGGTGTTTTAAAGGGGAAGGGGGGTATTTTAAAGGGGAAGGGGGGTGTTAAAGGGGAAGGGGGTATTTTGAAGGGGAGGGGGTGTTTTAAAGGGGAAGGGGGTATTTTGAAGGGGAGGGGGTGTTTTAAAGGGGAAGGGGGTATTTTAAAGGGGAAGGGGGTATTTTAAAGGGGAAGGGGGGTGTTAAAGGGGAAGGGGGTATTTTGAAGGGGAGGGGGGTGTTTTAAAGGGGAAGGGGGGTATTTTGAAGGGGAGGGGGTGTTTTAAAGGGGAAGGGGGTATTTTAAAGGGGAAGGGGGTGTTTTAAAGGGGAAGGGGGTATTTTAAAGGGGAAGGGGGTGTTTTAAAGGGGAAGGGGGTATTTTAAAGGGGAAGGGGGGTGTTAAAGGGGAAGGGGGTATTTTGAAGGGGAGGGGGTGTTTTAAAGGGGAAGGGGGTGTTTTAAAGGGGAAGGGGGTGTTTTAAAGGGGAAGGGGGTGTTTTAAAGGGGAAGGGGTATTTTTAAAGGGGAAGGGGGTGTTTCAAAGGGGAAGGGGGGTATTAAAGGGGAAGGGGTTGTTTTAATGGGGAAGGGGGTGTTTTAAAGGGGAAGGGGGGGGGGTTTAAAGGGGAAGGGGGTGTTTTAAATGGGAAGGGGGTATTTTAAAGGGGAAGGGGGGGTGTTTTAAAGGGGAAGGGGATGTTTTAAAGGGAAGGGTTTTTTTTTAAAGGGGAAGGGGGGTATTTTAAAGGGAAGGGGGTGTTTTAAGGGGGAAGGGGGTGTTTTAAGGGGGAAGGGGGTGTTTTAAAGGGGATGGGGTGTTTTACAGGGGAAGGGGGGTGTTTTACAGGGGAAGGGGGTGTTTTAAAGGGGAAGGGGGTATTTTAAAGGGGAAGGGGGTGTTTTAAATGGGAAGGGGGTATTCTAAAGGGGAAGGGGGGTGTTTTAAAGGGGAAGGGGGTGTTTTAAAGGGGAAGGGGGTATTTTGAAGGGGAGGGGGTGTTTTAAAGGGGAAGGGGGGTGTTTTAAAGGGGAAGGGGGGTGTTAAAGGGGAAGGGGGTGTTTTAAAGGGGAAGGGGGGGTATTTTGAAAGGGGAAGGGGGTGTTTTAAAGGGGAAGGGGGGTATTCTAAAGGGGAAGGGGGTGTTTTAAAGGGGAAGGGGGTGTTTTAAAGGGGAAGGGGGTGTTAAAGGGGAAGGGGGTGTTTTTAAAGGGGAAGGGGGTATTTTGAAGGGGAGGGGGTGTTTTAAAGGGGAAGGGGGTGTTTTAAAGGGGAAGGGGGGGTGTTAAAGGGGAAGGGGGTGTTTTAAAGGGGAAGGGGGTATTTTGAAGGGGAGGGGGTGTTTTAAAGGGGAAGGGGGTGTTTTAAAGGGGAAGGGGGTGTTTTAAAGGGGAAGGGGTGTTTTAAAGGGGAAGGGGGTATTTTAAAGGGGAAGGGGGTGTTTTAAAGGGGAAGGGGGTGTTTTAAAGGGGAAGGGGGGATTTTAAAGGGGAAGGGGGTTTTTTAAAGGGGAAGGGGGTGTTTTAAAGGGGAAGGGGGGGTATTTTAAAGGGGAAGGGGGTTTTAAAGGGGAAGGGGGTGTTTTAAAGGGGAAGGGGGCATTTTAAAGGGGAAGGGGGGGGGGGGGTTTAAAGGGGAAGGGGGTGTTTTAAAGGGGAAGGGGGGTTTTTAAAGGGGAAGGGGGGTATTTAAAGGGGAAGGGGGTATTTTAAAGGGGAAGGGGGGTGTTTTAAAGGGGGAAGGGGGTGTTTTAAAGGGGAAGGGGGTGTTTTAAAGGGGAAGGGGGTGTTTTAAGGGGAAGGGGGTGTTTTAAGGGGAAGGGGGTGTTTTACAGGGGAAGGGGGTGTTTTAAAGGGGAAGGGGGTGTTTTAAAGGGGAAGGGGGTGTTTTAGAGGGGAAGGGGGTATTTTAAAGGGGAAGGGGGTGTTTTAAGGGGAAGGGGGGTTTTTAACGGGGAGGGGTATTTCAAACGGGAAGGGGGTGTTTTACAGGGGAAGGGGGTGTTTTAAAGGGGAAGGGGATGTTTTAAGGGGAAGGGGGGTTTTAAACGGGGAGGGGTATTTTAAAGGGGAAGGGGGTGTTTTAAAGGGGAAGAGGATTTTAAAGGGGGTTTTAAAAGGGAAGGGGGTGTTTTTGCAGGGGAGGTCTGTGCTCTACTGAGTCCCCCTTTGGTTAGTTAAAATGTACACACACACAAACACACACCTGGATTAGTGTGTGTTTGTGTGTGTTTATATTTACTAACCAGAGGGGGACTCAGTAGAGCACAGACCTCCCCTGCAAAAGCTTATTTAATGACCTTTAACTCGACTTTGACCTTTGACCTTTAACCTTTGACCTTTAATTGGCGTGGATTTCCATACACTCAAATATGAACCAAGTTTGAAGTCTCTGTGACAACGATGTCCAAACTTATGGTTTATTACGTGAATTGGACATTTTGCTTGACTGTGACCTTGACCTTTAACCTTGACCTTTGACCCTGACCTTCCAAAATTTAATTATTTTCAGCTTTTTACATAACAGTTAATCCCTGCAAGTTTCATTACTCTACGATTAAAATTGTGGCCAGGAAGCTGTTTACAAACACACACACACACACACACACACAAACAAACAACCACAGACAGTGGGGTTAAACATAACCCCCTTCTAATTTCGTTGGCGGAGGTAATAAAGAAAAAACGTAACACGAAATTCAATTAGATAATTAGCTAACACAAAGAATATATGTATAAAAATACCTCCATTCCCACACCCACATGCAACAAAGAGACTATCTTTTTCCACCAAAAATCCCACAAAAATATTGAATTAAATAATGTGATTACATGAACATTAAATAGTCTTTTGATAATTATGAATGAATTTGCCAGCAAAAAATACCTTATAAATACAAATGATTATATTAAAACTTTAGTTTTCATATTACTTACCGTAAATATTTTGACCAGTCTCTTCCTAATGCCTGCTGTAGGTGGCTCCAGGACCGATTAGGCAGCGTCCAGCACCCTTCATAATCCTTCCCCTATTTGGCCTGGTTATGTCGAGCAATGTCTGAAAGAACAAATCGAGATGTTGAAAGGACCAAGAACAGAATTTTTAATACTTAAATTATCGGTATAACAATGAAATGTTATGAACAAATAGCCTAAAGCTATGTGTGTGTGGAGGAAAATAGCTTCACAAAGTAACAATGATTTTACCTAGCCCCTTTCCTCCATGAAGGTATGACTATGAAGCGGCCCCCCCCCCCTCTCTCTCTCTCTCTCTCTCTCTCTCTCTCTCTCTCTCTTTCAAAACTTTCAACCACTCTTTACCGTTTGTTGCAAAAAGATATAACTCCTTTAATGCCACGGGAGACTTTTCAGCATCTTTAGCAACTATTAAAAATGTAAAGATTTTTTTTGTTTTTGTTTAAATGTCAGACGAATATCTCCGTTTAGTTAAAATTTTCGTGAGATTCTTTATTGAAATATATTAATTTCACCATTTTTATTAAATATGCATTATCATTGATTTCTTCATTAGGAAAATGTTCGTTGTTTTACTGTGTATTGAAGTCATAACACGAAAAGAGAGAGAGAGAGAGAGAGAGAGAGAGAGAGAGAGAGAGAGAGAGAGAGAGAGAGAGAGAGAGAGAGAGAGAGATTAGATTACTCATACACTAATTGATTTATACTAGTTGCCTTTAAAGCAACTGAGTTTAAAATATGTACATTAGCCCATCTAGTTATCAGAACCGGTCGTCCAAAATATCTAAGAGAATTGCTACATATTGTGTAGCCAGCAACTCGTGCCGACACGAGAATAGTTACAGATGGTTTCAAATTACTGTGTGTGTGTGTGTGTGTGTGTGTGTGTGTGTGTGTGTGTGTGCTCTAGAGGTTTCAAATATGCGGCCGCGAGTCTATACAATATTAAGGCTTGCAAGAAGAAACTGAAGACTTTCTTGTTCTCGAAGTACTTCGATAAAGTGGATTTGACAATAAACGAGCAATATGCAACCTCGATTGATAAATACAGGCTCGATACTTAAGATGACGTCGTACCATTCTCGATAAATTATCGTTTTTAAACTGTTGTTGTCAAATCGCAAACATGAACAGAGCTGATTCTAAGAGCGTGTATGGCGTTGCATTTTAAATGGTTACGTTTACATGATTATTTCCATCTTGTCCTCAATGACAAAATTATTTAACCAAAAAATATAAAAAGTAGGATATTCGGATATATAGAAAATACGCTGTGTAATACTAAGAGCCTTACACCCCTACTCTGAGCGGCCAGTTAAAAGACACGTCCAAAACATCACCCCAACTGTGAGCAACAAAGGCGGGGGTGAGGGGGTGATTAATATAGCTCTTTGAAAGGTCATTGGGCACATGACCTACACTGAAATTGATATCAACAGAGTGGAACTCTTTAATAGACAAAAAGGTCAACTTAGTTCTCGACCTTTTGGACTGATTTTGGTCGTTTTGCTTGCCTGTGACCTTGACCTTTAACCTTCTAAAATTTAATACTTTCCAGCTCTTTACATAAGTTAAGAATCCCTGCAAGTTTCATTACTTTACGGTTAAAATTATGGCCGTATGGCTGATGACCGGAATTTGACCTTTTGCTTGACCTTGATCATCGACTCGACCTTGACTTTTGACCTTAACATGTATTAATTGGCGTGGATTTTCATACACTAAAATATGAACCAAGTTTGAAGTCTCTGTGACAAAGATGTCCAAACTAAAGGCTGATTACGTGAATTAGACATTTTGCTTGACCTTTAACTTTGACCTTTAAGCTTGACCTTACAAAATTAAACAAATTTCCAGCTTTTTACATAAAAGTTACTCCCAGTAAGTTTTATTATTCTACGATTAAAATTGTGGCCAGGAAGCTGTTCACAAACAAACACACTAAAAGAGGGTAAAACATATCACTCCTTCCAACTTCATTGGCGGAGGTAATAAATTAAATGGGAAAAAATAAGTCAAAGGAATATAAACATGAGTCATGGTATGACAATGAAACCATATCCAACAGATTTAGTCGAGTTGAGAACAAATCCCTCAGAAGGATATTGGGAGTTAAATGGCAGGACACGATTAGAAATGAAACTAATACTGCACCCTTCTTCAGCACCACGAAATTTGACATAATACTGCCATATTATGCAAAGCTATTGTTTTCCTCTACTACTTTTTCATAATTCAAAACAATTCGCCACACAGGAAACGAGTTAACTATAAAAAAAACTACAGAATTATAAAAACAAAAACTAGCCTGTTTTCCTCACTAAACGACCTGGAACTGTCATCGTCAACATAGTCAACCAAACGGAAGTTCGTGAAACCAATGTACATTTGATATATTTGTTCAATATATATATACAAAATTAAAAATGGAGTTATTACTTAAGTGTCCATAAAATATACAATTCCCAAATAATGACAGTTTTGAGTAATTATGAAAATTGGAGGAAACCAAATGATTTGAATAATTTGGCAGTTAATGGAGAGAGAGTGTAAACAAACATGAAGGTTAACAATGTCTTTTCCGAATGAAGACAAAGACATTTTGGGAGAACAAATCGAGATTGTAAAAAACAAAAATGCATCTGAAAATATTTTTAACCGAACATTTATTTCCCAAAAAGGAATTTAATGTTTTTTTACGAACGATATAAAAAGACTATGAATTGGTAATACAGAGATTTCGAGATTTTCCAATAATTGGTATCAAAGTCACAAAAATGCTCAAAACTTCTTCTGAATGAATAAGTATATTAATGAATTACAATTACACATATAAATTAATAACAAACCATTTATGATTTAATCAATATATTCACAGCTAATTACTTAATGACAGTACCATGGTCTTCCTCTGTCTTGGGTTAAGAGTTCTCTTGCTTGAGGGTACACTCGGGCACACTATTCTATCTTATTTCTCTTCCTCTTGTTAAAGTTTTTATAGTTTATATAGGAAATATTCATTCTAATGTTGATACTGTTCTTGAAATACTTATTTTCCCTTGTTTCCTTTCCTCACTGGGCTATTTTTCCTGTTGGAGCCCCTTAGCTTATAGCACCCTGCTTTCCGTAACAAACTAAAACTAAAACGAATACGAATACGAAAACTCAAACGAATACTCATACGAAATCTCAAACTCAAACTCAAATGAATACTCAAACTCATACTCATACTAATACTCAAACTCAAACTCAAACGAATACTCAAATTCATACTCATACGAATACTCAAACGAATACTCAAACTCAAACTCAAAACGAATACTCAAACTCAAACTCATACTCATACTAATACTAATACTCAAACTCAAACGAATACAAATTCTCAAACTCAAACTAATACTCAAACTCAAACTAATACTCAAACGAATACGAAAACTCAAACTCAAACGAATACGAAAACTCAAACGAATACGAATACAAATACGAAAACTCAAACTCAAACGAATACGAAAATGAAAACTCAAACTCAAACGAATGCAAATACGACAACTCAAACTCAAACGAATACGAATACGAAAATTCAAACTCAAACGAATACAACTCAAACTCAAACGAATACAAAAACTCAAACTAAAATTCAAACTTAAACGAATACGAATACGAAAACTCAAACTCAAACAAATACGAATACGAAAACTCAAACTCAAACGAATACAAATACAAAAACTCAAACTCAAACTCAAACGAATACGAATACGAAAACTCAAACTAAAATTCAAACTCAAACGAATACGAATACGAAAACTCAAACGAATACGAATACTCAAACTCAAACTAAAATTCAAACTCAAACGAATACTCAAACTCAAACGAATACGAATATGAATACGAATACTCAAACTCAAACTAATACGAAAACTCAAACTCAAACGAATACGAAAACTCAAAATGAATACGAATATGAATGCGAATACTCAAACTCAAACTAATACCAAAACTCAAATTCAAACAAATACGAAAACTCAAACTCAAACTAATATGAAAACTCAAACTCAAACGAATATGAATACTTAAACTCAAACGAATACGAAAACTAAAACTCAAACTCAAACAAATACGAAAACTCAAACGAATACGAAAACTCAAACGAATACGAAAACTCAAACTCAAACGAATACGAATATGAATACGAAAACTCAAATTCAAACTCAAACTAATAATAATAATAATTCATATATGTTTAATAGCCAGAACAAATAAGTAAAAAAAAAAATACACCAGTAATGTATAAATTAAATACTTAAGAAATGGACATATCAGTTCGCTGTATTTATAAATTAAGTCCAATTAATTATTATAATTAGCATAAATCCCACAGAGCATAAAAAGATTTTACAATTGAAAAATGCAAAACAAAATGAATAACTTAAACTCTGACCAACATTAATCGTGGATAAAAAAAGTCTAAATTTCGTGGTCCACTTGGTCTAACCATCAACTCTCTCACCTGTCAGTCACACCTTAATGACAGGTAGTTACGCAATCCCTCAACTACCGGTGATATATATATATATATATATATATATATATATATATATATATATATATATATATATATATATATATATATATATATATATATATATATATGAAGCTAATGAAATGTACATTATTGTGTTTATGACCTCATAAAATAGGTTACGATGTTTCAATGACTTTACACAGACATATAATCGAAGCAATCCTTTCTGAGAAACCTTAACGTGGTGAAAGGGTTTGCGTGTCGCCATGAGCAGCAAAGGTGTACTAGTCAGGGGCACCTATACTAGGTTGGTTTGCTCTGAGCAAAGACAAAAATCTATCACCAACCCGCAGTGGCCAACGTGTTGATGAAAAAGGGCCAGACCGCAGACATGAATAAAGACATGTCTGAAGCCTTTGTCCTGCACTGGACTAGAAAAAGCTACTATATATATATATATATATATATATATATATATATATATATATACATATATATATATATATATATATATATATATATATATATACATATATATATATATATATATATATATATATATATATATATATACATATATATATATATATATACATATATATATATATATATATATATATATATATATATATATACATATATATATATATATACATATATATATATATACATACATATATATATACATATATATATACATATATATATATATATATATATATATATATATATATATACATATATATATATATACATGTATATATATATATATATATATATACATATATATATATATATATATATATATACATATATATATATATATATATATATATATATATATATATATATATATATATATATATATATATATATACATATATATATATATATATATATATATATATATATATATATATATATATATATATATATATATATATATATATATATATATATATATATATACATACATATATATATATATATATATACATATATATATATATATATATATATATATATATATATATATATACATATATATATATATATATATATATATATATATATATATACATACATATATATATATATATATATATATATATACATACATACATATATATATACATACATACATATATATATATATACATATATATATATATATATATATATATATATATATATATATATATATATATATATATATATATATATATATATATATATATATATATATATATATATATATATATATATACATACATACATATATATATATATATATATATATATATATATATAATACATATATATATATATATATATATATATATATATATATATATATACATAGCCATTTCTAGTCCACAACCGGACAAAGGCTTCAGACATGTTTTTAATTATGTCTAAGGTTGGGCCAATTTTCATCATATTTCTTACATTTTAATCAAACCAACGTCTTATATTAACAAATAAAATGTCTATTTTTCTATAGATTTCATAACTGCAAAATCCTACCAATTAATATATATATCTAAATTCAAAATCAATTTCTAAATCCACCACTCAACTGACCTTTGATCTTCACTCCTTCAGGTCTCGTAGGGAAATGCTCTGAAAACCATTGTATATTCCCTCAGCCAATCAGAGGCCTCCAACAGAACCCCTTTGTAAGCCAATCTCTCATTGGCTTAAACATTCATTCTTTGGCTAAGATGCTTAGAAGCTGTTTTCCAATCGGCTGGAGTCTTCCAATCAATTTTCATTCAGTGTATTTTCAAAGGAAAATTATATCATGGCCAGTAACATATTTGACATAAACTAATAGTAAATTTATGTAAATTAATATGCTAAATTGGAAATTGAATAAAAAGTAAAATTTAGTATAATAAACAGTTGAATTGAAGAATTGAAAGACCTTCTTGGCTAACAAGCAAACAAGGAGGTTGGTTCTTTCAAAGAGAGTCATTTTCTGTAATAACTTAAGCATTTTTTTGAGCCAACAAATTTGAAGAAAATAATTTCATTGATATATTTTAACAATATAAAAAACTTTGTATATTATTATTATTATTATTATCATTATTATTATTATTAGCTGAGCTACAACCTTAGTTGGAAAAGCAGGATGCTATAAGCCAAAGGGCTGCAAGAGGGAAAAATAGCCCATTGAGGAAAGGAAATAAGGAAATAATCATGAGATAGAAAAACATAAATTAAAATGACTAAATATTAATGATTTCTCTCTCTCTCTCTCTCTCTCTCTCTCTCTCTCTCTCTCTCTCTCTCTCTCTCTCTCTCTCTCTATATATATATATATATATATATATATATATATATATATATATATATATATATATATATAGCATTCACTGCAGGACAAAGGCCTCAGACATGTCCTCATTCATGTCTGGGATTTGGCCAGTTTTCATTACCACGTTTGCCACTGCGAATTGGTGATGGTGGGAGATTTTTGTCTGATCCCTCAAAGCTAACCAACCTGGTAGGCCTATTGTTCAGTATCGAACTCTCTCTCTCTCTCTCTCTCTCTCTCTCTCTCTCTCTCTCTCTCTCTCTCTCATATCAGGGACACGTTGCATAGACCTTTTAGGGAAAGCCTACAGTGTACTGCATGAGGTGTGCCGTCGGCATTTAATATTTCATTGATCTTTATAAAGAAGAATGGATGAATAAGCTATAAGGCGATGGTTGACAGTTCTTGGACACAGTGTGGGAAAGAAAGAGAGGATATTCCCAAGGAGAAGACTTCGAAGAGAGACAAGGAAAGGCACAGATTGGGACTTGAAGTAGAATTAAGATAGGAGTTTCATATATATATATATATATATATATATATATATATATATATATATATATATATATATATATATATATATATATCCCCTCGGGAGCTTATTTCTCGACCTTTTGCTCGACCTTGATCTTGACCTTCGACCATAACATGTATTAATTGGCGTGGATTTTCATACACTTATATATGAATCAAGTTTGAAGTCCCTGTGACAACGATGTCCAAACTTATGGCTGATTACGTGAATTGGACATTTTGCTTGACCGTGACCTTTCCCTTTGACCCTGACCTTCCAAAATTTAATCTTATCCAGCTTTTTACATAATAGTTAATCCCTGCAAATTTCATTACTCTGCTAATAAAATTGTGGCCGGGAAGCTGTTCACAAACAAACACACACAAACAACCTCCTTCCAACTAACCTTAGGATTCTGGTGCGAGCAACAAACACGAATCAGTTAAATAAGCAGACAATTTCAGGCTAGTGTCTGGCCTTTCAATACGTTCCATTGCAATTAGTATCTCCCGAGTTCTATCGCTCTCAAATCGCAGTCGTAAGCCGACTCAACTCGCGATGCGATGCGATGGGCCTGTGTTCGATTCTAGTTAATACCAAGTTATTAGAAGAGAGATAAGACAGAGTATCCAATATATTATTATTATTATTATTATTATTACAAGGTAGGCTACAACCCTAGTTGGAAAAGTAAGATGCTGTAAGCCCAAGGGATCCAACAGGGAAAAATAGGCCAGTGAGGAAAGGAAACAAAGAAAAACTACAAGAGAAGAATAAACAATGAAAATAAAATATTTCAAGAACAGTAACAACATGAAATTAGATCCTTCTCATATAAACTAAAAAAAAAAACTTCAAATACAGGAGGAAGAGCAACAGCACACAGAACAGCGTGCCCCAAGCAAGAGAACTCTAATCCAGGACAGTGGAAGGCCATGGTACAGACAAAAGAATGTGGGCCAATATGAAATCTAATTTGCCAAGTACAAAGACATACCAATTCTGAATGCCACTCGGCTTGAGGCCAACGAGAGGATGATATGGTCTCCCGAGACTCTGAGTGACCAAATCTCAGTCGAGCAAATGATGCATTAGTTTGAAAAGAAGAAAGGTGTAGATGGAGAGTTGGTGCAAAGAGTGTTAGTAAGGTTCCTCATGGTCAGCCACAGGGTTTGCATAAAAGAGGCTAATGGCTGGAAACTTCCCGTTCAACTTGAAGATATTTTCCCCCCTTTGAGGATATATGCATTCCTCTAAACCTACTACCATTATTAGACAACTGAGCTAGTCTTTTACCACAGTCCTGGCTGACAGTTCTTCGTCGTGGCAAACCACCCACTCATCTACTTTGATGACTGACAGAGAGAGAAAGAGAGTGAATCATCGTTCCTTCTTGCTCGTTAACATGTATCAGTATGGCCATATTTTCATCATCAACAGAACTGGATGAGGTATCAGTCAATCTTTTGAGGCTGACCAACGAAGAGAACATTGGTGTTTGTTCCCATTGGATGACCGATGACGAGCTGGTCATTCCTGTCGAGATACGAATCGCGCTGTCGCCTCCCGGAATTCGCCGAGGCAAGATTCTAAAGTAATGACTCTTTGTGTTCTATTTTGGGGAAAGATCCTACTTCTCATTATAAGAGCTACTGTACCTGGGCCCCTAGATGTCATGGTTAGTCAACTACTAAGATTCCTAGAGTGAACAGGAGAGTAAACACCAGTGGAGCTGGTGAGCAATTCCTTTGATGGCAGAGTGGAGGTATTCCAAAGTAGACATGATTTGGCAAGTCATACCTCATGTTAAGTCACTTTGTGTTTAATTGTTTATTTAGTGAGTCTAAAAAAAACACCAAATTCATAAGCAGAACTCAAAAAGGTTCAAAGAGAACTTTATTCTCAAAAAATATAGCTTTGGTGGCTATGAACCTCAGAGAACACGTCTCCCAAGATCATTCATCTGTCTTTCCTCACCTTGGGGGGGGAATCCTGACATTCCACTACTTCCTTCTCCATCAACTTTCACTAAGGTGTAAGACACATCTGCGGTGTGCACTCGTAGGATTGGGGAAGGGCGAGTCATAGGGTCAAAGATGACTGGGAGATAAATGATAGCCGATTCCTGGACGACACGAGAAGGCATCCGTTGTTGCTCTTGGGCAAGGGGTAATATAAGGTGGTACAGTTTAAGACTGTACAGTCTAGTCACTTAAAAAAATCCAGTAAAATGACAAATTCGAAGATAATTTGTATTTTTCCTAACCATACAAACCTTAGCTATTTACATTGGGTTTACCTTTTAGCGTAGCTGAAATGGCGAGCCATTAGAATTTTAACGAGGGTGCATTAACAGGGGGGTAGGGGAGTGGTAGCTAGCTACCCCTCCCCCCCTCACACACCGGTGAATTGCTTCACTTTCACTCAGAGGTAGGACTTGTCTAGGGGGACAGGGCTGGTGGGCAAATATATGTAAATAGCTAAGGTTTGTATGGTTAGGAAAAATACAAATTATCTTCGAATTTGTCATTTGTTCCGTAACCGAAATACAAACCACGCTATTTACATTGGGTGACTCCCCCCTTAGGAAGGGTGGAAAGTCCCCAGCCATACTGGCTTTGACTTTACCCGGGAACTCAGAATCCGAGTAAGTTGCACTCGAGAAAAGGAGTCCCTGCACCTCACAAGTTCCTTGCTCCGCAAGGAAACGTGTGGCCTACATAAGCTTGTGTGTGAAGGAAGAAGTGTGACCCGTCCTAGGCAGTTGACCTGGAGTTCCAGAAGGAACTCTGGGTTAGGACGTTCCCAATACCACCTCGTCAGGGTATGGGAGACGCGACAGTATTGACTCAATACTCGGAACACAAGGAAGCATGGTTTACCTGCAGAGGTTTGAGGTCAGCTATGCAGAGACCAGGATGCTGCTTCCCAGTAGAGGGGAAGATGAAGAAAGAAGTAAGGGCCAGACATACTTCTTTCGTTCATGCAGACTAAAACCTGATAACAATGCCCTCAACCTTCTGCTACCTGTCCAAAAAGGAGCCTGAGGTTAGACCAGTTGTTGTGTAGCCACCACAGAGCGATACAAACGTATCGATACTCCTGTGGGTCACGTCCTGCAGGAAGCGGGCTGCGAAGGTCATTAGACGCTTCCAGACTCCAGCTTGTAGCGCCTGCGTCACAGAGTAGTATTACTCAAAGGCGTGGGACGTTGCGATGTATCCGACATCCTGCTGTAGGGCGACGTGACGGGGGAGGGTCTGGATTCAGGTCGAGATGAATGTCCTTGAGTCCGAGCTGAAGAGGTATACTGGTGACTCTCCCCCGTGTCCTTCTTGTGCTCCCAACACGGCTGCACATGAGGACAAACTGCAGCTGTTCCCAAAGATAACCCCTCGATTCCTTTACTGGCAAGAAGGAGAAGGTTTTGGGGTATCTGATACAGAATGGTGACTCAAAATCTTGAAGGAATTGGACCGAAGGGCCGGGACCCCAAGATTCTGAGTCTAGCCAACAACTCCGGAGCGAACCTGAATGTTGCCTTCCCCCATTCCTTAGAAAGGGCGGAGTCATACGAGACCAAGAAGATTGCTTGCATACTGGCCGCGGCCAGAGTGAGCAGGAGCCCCAAGACGGAATACGATCAGAGGCCTGACGTAAAGGGTCTTGAGAAGATCTCTTAAGGGACTAAAAAGTCCGAACCATGCTCCATGTTGGAGGTCTCACTCCGACTGGGGCAGGGACGTTCGCCGCTTCGCATGAGCAAGGAAAGGTCCAGCGGGAAGGATAAAGTTTATTCCTTTCAGCCTGAAGGTCAGGGAAAGGCTGAGCGACAGGCTTCACTGCCGAGAGCGGAAAGAAGTTTCCCCCCGCCGAAAAGCAATAAGTTCGTTATTGCTGGCGAAGAGGCCTCAAGGGAAGAGGTATATCTCCCACGACACCAACCACAGAAGACTCTCCACTTCACCTGGTAGACCCCTGCGGATAACTATCGCAGATGACGCGACCTCCACCCCGCGACTGTAGCGGGTTGTCTCTTCTTGGGGAGGAGGCGTAGTGTCTCCAGGCGTGAAGCCGAAGCGATGCCCCGGCTCGTGAAAGATGTTGCAGTGTGGTTGTTTGAGTAGCCTGTGCCGTGGGAGAAGCTCTCCCGTGAGTTCCGTCAGGGGAAGCAGAGGGTCCGGAAACCGTTCTGCGTATAGTCCCAGTGGAGCTCTCAGGGCCATTGAAAGGTTGACAGATAACCTGGTCTTGTTGAGACCCATTCTCAACAGACAACAAAGGAGGGAAGACGCAGGCGTCGATGTTGTCCCACCATCACCGGAATGCATCTTGCCAAAGAGTCTTGGGGTCTGAGATGGGGGGGAAGAACAGTGGAAGCTCGAGGTTCCAAGCTGTCGCGATCAGGTCCTCCAGGCCAGGACTTGCTGGTTACTAAAGGCCAAAGACCCCCAGGTACACTCTATCTACGAGGCTCTGTTCAGATAGTCGGAAAGAACATTCCTCTGCCCGGAATGAGCGAGCCGATAGTAGTATTGAGAGGATCTCAAATCATCTCAATATCTCTACTGCAAGATGCGAAGGTATGAAAATGCGTCCCTTGCTGGTTGGAACACGCCAGTACCATGAAGTCGTCGCGCACGGAGCAAATAAGCCTGCCTGAATGATGGAGAGGTATCCTTCCTACCTGAACCGGAACATGCCCCCCCCCCCACTTTTCTTTGACGAGTCCGAGAACAGCATAAAAAATGTGGGGAAAGGACGAGAATATCCACTCCCATCAAGAGGATCCATAGGTCAACACCCATTGCAGGTCTAATCGCTCCGCTGGTCCCATAGGGGCCAGAAAGTCCGGTTAATCGTTGCTTTGAAACCACCGGAACTTGGGCCGCCCCACAGGGAACTTATCCTGAGGCGACCGTTCGGAACTTTAGACGGGTCAATGAGGAAAAGAGACCTAGGAAACGTTCCAAGGTAGGGCTGAAAGCTCTGCTTGACTGAGAACAGGTACTGCGACTCTCCTCAGCCTTGCCACAGTCAACTGAAGGGAAGGCTCGGAGGAGGCGGCAACGGCATCTGGCGACCCCAGGTGGTCACCCATCCAAGTACCGACCAGACCCGACATTGCTTAACCTCGCTGGACGGACGAGAAGCGGGGTTTCCAACGTGGTAAGGCCGTTGACTCAATATCATGGCTAGATACTCCAGCTGTTGAGGCAGAAGTAGAGAAGGCTCCTAGCAAATTACCATGATCCCTCACTCATGGTAAGGATCCGGAAGCTTGTCCCGGCGTTGAAGAAGGTCGAACCCGAGCCTACCGGAGTTGACCAGACCTCCAAAAGGCAAACTTGACAAACTTGATCAGAGCTGAGAGGTCGACTACGGAATACCCGTCTCAGATGCTTTCCTACGAGAAAGGATCGACTGAAGAAGCCGAGGGGTGAAGCCGTCGACGATCCTATGGAGGACCTCCTCCTAAGGCATGGATCATTCTGCCCAAACGGGCAAAACTCTTGCCGACCCCATGGCATAGAGGTTCAGTGACACTGAATTCGCTGACAGAGACGGCAGGCACGATATCCTTGGCTGATCACGGAGATCGTGCAGGAATCGGCCTCGGGAAGCTGTTATCCGGATGAGTAACCTTAGGCATCCTCCCAGCGTGAGACCTGCAAGGGGGTTTGCCAATCCTAGAGTTCGTGAACTCTGCCGCTCCCTCTAGGATTATGCCCCCCCCCCCTCCGGGAGAGCCTCCCGTGGTACCTGTTCCTAACAGGAGGGGACTGCTATTGGACACCTTGTCTTAGTTGCCGTAGCCGGTCCGATAACTTAGGCCGACGAGGCTGAAAGAAAGAGGCGCTGAAGGCCTGCAGGGTCTGGAAGAAAGCGCCTCGGGGAAGTGAAAACGGAAGTAGACTTCCCCATACAACCGCTGTCTATGTCTCTGTCCTTGGGCACAAACAAGTTCTTCCCAAGGATGGAAGGGTGTCTGAGGTTGTCGACATCCACGGATGAGACACCCCAGAGGAAGCCCTCGGTCATTGCGTCCAGATGGTCCAACATCGAGATTGCCCGCAAGTTCGAAACTTGGCGACGAAACGCCAAGGTGCTTGAGCCCGAGAGGAGGAAAGTACCCATGAACTTCCTGTAGCTTCCTTGAACAAAACCTCGGGTCACAACCGAGGAGGGAAAGGGCCTGGTAAGCCCTTTCACGAGATGGAGAAGAGGAAGGGGTAAACCAGTCACGGAAAGCTCCCCGGCAAAACCCCTCCAGGGAATGACGGGGAAGGGCTAACCCAGGTTCTGGAAAGAAGAATGTTGCTCAGACCTCCCTGAAGATTCTTCCTGCTCTTGCGTGTGCCATGCTCTGCGTTTACGTGGTGAGGCCGTGTTCTGAAAATACGCTCCAGAAGACTCGCCAGGCCGGTCATGCTGCGAAACCCCAACGGGAATCGCGGTCGCAATCGCCCTGGCGCTCGCGCGATGTTAAATCAATGGTTTGCGCGTTACCGAACGTGGAAGCGCCCATGCGCGGGCACGCAGGAACCCAAACGAAAGTGCGCGAAGAAGCGCAGAAGGAGGGCGAGCGTGGTAGGAAGGGCGAGCGTGGTAGGAAGGGCGAGAGCTGGTGGTCGGCGAGCCATGACCCGTAGGCGAGCAATGGATACTGCAGGAATCAAGCCGATGTTCACGCGATGGAACACCGTAGATTCGCGCAACGGAAGACCGTCGGTCCGCGCGACGGAACCCGGTCAGTCCGCGCGACGGAACCCCGTCGGTCCGCGCGATGGAACACCGTTGGTCCACACGATGGAATACCGTTGGTTCTAGCGCGGGCGAACATTGGAGCGCATGTGCGCGGTCGCGCATGAGCATAGGCGCGCGGGCGTGCGGTCACGCGGGCACGTGGGCGTGTGGACGCACAAGCACGTGGGCGCGCGGGCGAGCGCAGGCAGTCGGGAGACCGATGGCGCGTAGGCGGGCGATGGTGCGTTGACGAGCGATGGCGCGTTCTGGCGAGCGATGGCCCGTAGGCGAGTGAAGGCGCGTTGGCAAGCGATGGCGCGTCGGCAAGCGATGGCGCGTCGGCAAGCGACGGAGCGTTGGCGAGCAGTGGTGCGTTAACAAAACGCTAGCGCGCAGGGGAAGAATCGCCCGGGCACGTAGGCGATCGCTAATGCGTAAGAGACTAGTGATGGTTAGCGAGCATCGCGCTAACAGAAGGTGCGCAGGTGCATCAGGAAGGTGAGCGCTGAAGCAAGCTGTTAATCAGGCGATCCTAGACGGTCAGAAAAAACCGTTGGCGCCCATTGATGCTTGGCAGAAAAGGGCGCGCAGATGTGCGCTGGCGATTGATGAAAGCTGCCGCACAGCAGGACAGAAGTAAAGGTGAGCGCTGGCGAGCAGGAGGAAGATCTACGGCAAGACTCAGCTACCGGAAATCGTGGTCCACAGCAGGCGAGCGCTAGATCGCTACTGATGGTGTCCAGGGGAACTGACACACGTGGCAGATCGGTGGCGATCGTTGACGCGTAGGAGATCGCTGCCGAGCAAGCGAACGTTGACGCGTCTGTGGTCGCTGGCGAGCTGGTGATCGCTGGCGAGCAGAAGGCAACGCGTGGAAGCCTGTGCTTAGAAGAGTCCTTGTCCAAGACCTGAACCGAAGTTCTAGATCGCGAGGGCGAACGTGGGCGCACAGGGCGCGTAACAGAAACCAACAGGAACAGCAGAGATGATCATCAGGAGAGCGCTGACAAACAGGAGAGCGCTAGCGATCAGGAAAGCGCTGATGAGCAGGAGAGCGCCTGTGCGCTAACAATGAGCAGGAGAGAACACAGCAGAAGGGCGCGCAGGGGAACCCTGCACGCAAGGGAAGAACCCCCGTGGGAAGCAACCCTTTGCCCCGAAGGGATAGTTGTCCATCGGGAGCTGATGTCCGTTGGAAGACCGTTGTCTGTCCGTCGGGAGACTGATGTCCGTCGGAAGACCGTTGTTCGTCGGGAAGACCGATGCCCGTCGGAAGACGAGGTCAGACTGCTGTCCATCTGCACCAGGGGCGGAAGATCAAGAAGAAGGAGTTGTAGGCTGCATACGGAGATTCAAAAAGGCGCCTCTTAGCATCCTTATAGGGAGATGGGAGGCCCTTACGACGTAGTGGACGGTGAGCCTTACGGCGAAGGCGGCCAACAGCAACAACAGCAGAAGAGTCCTCCGAAGAGGAGTCTCTATGAGTGTACTCTCTCGCGAACGAAAGAGAACACATAGAAGAGACGGGTCAGCCAGTGACCTAAAGGGCGCAATCCTCCGAAGAGGGGCTCCTGCAGTTGCCCAGCCCCTTGAGCGTAACTACAGGTGCGACCGCTCAGCACCAAGAGCATAGTCGCACGAAAAAAAGGCAAGAGAAGAACCCCCCAAAAGGGGAAAAACTCAAGCCTGGACAGGAAAAACTTCCCTCGGAAGGAAAGTTACCCACCCAAGGAGGCGAGCCTCCTGAGTGTTCTAAAATGAACTGGAGAGCTGTCAATCGTCACGGGAGTACTTCCAGGAGAAGGAGACACGCCCCTGACAAAGATCTATAGGGGAGGCAGCAACAGCCGAATCCCCAGGCCTCAACATGACAGCTCACTCCGTTGTCACATTACAGAAACGAACTAGATTGGTAACTGTGAAAAATAAAACAAAAATCATTAGTTAACATTCATTCCCCTGGGAAGGCTCCGAAGAGGAATCCCGAGGGAAAGGAACACAAGAATTACACAGCAGGCACGTGCCCTCACAACCACTTACACTCACGGAAGGAGAGCTGTAACCAAAACAGAATTATAACAATTATAATTATGTAATTATGTAATTATGTAATTTAAAAATGAATGAACACTAAAGAAAGAACGAAGACCCCGAAAGGAATCGTTCTACAAAGCTGAAAAATCAACAAATACAATTAGATTCATAAACTAATTGAGACAAAACGTATGGCGTAGCAAACCCCCCACACGGGAAGGAAGCTACAAAGGCGTAGTAAAAGTAACGTAGTAAAAAGGTGCACGACCTCAAGAGAGAGAGAAAGACCGAAGTCAAACTCGATCCCGACCCATGAAATTACACTATGGTGGCCTAACTGCCGAGGACTCCACGGAGATATCGTACACTACACACACAAGCACAAACTCTGAAAAGGAAACTTACTGATTTCTATACTCAAATATATACATAAACATGAGAAAATGTTTACATATATATTGAGTAAAAGAAAAGTAAGTGATTAAGTAAAGACAAAACAAACAATGGCTGCCAAGCAAGGACAAAGACAGACACGTCTGTCCATGTCCGAGCCAAAAGTGAAAGTGAAGCAATTCACCGGTGTGTGAGGGGGGGAGGGGTAGCTAGCTACCACTCCCCTACCCCCCTACTAACTAGCGCGGGGGTAATACACCCTCGTTAAAATTCTAATGGCTCGCCATTTCAGCTACGCTAAAAGGTAAACCCAATGTAAATAGCGTGGTTTGTATTTCGGTTACGGAACAACTGTAGTTTCAGTTACTAAGTCTTCCATATGCTGCTCAGCTGCTATGATACATACACCACAAATATTATTACTGGGTTACTGTAGACATCATATTACTGCGTGAGGGACGACCGTTAGGAATTGCACCATTTTTCAAGATTGCTGTGTAAAACTTCATACAAAAAGGTCGTTTATGAAATGAATACACTTAGTTAATGTTAAATTGTACTGTATAAATATCGTGAAGTAAAGAATTACAGAAATGTAGGCTATGTGTGCGGTGAGTCAAGTCGTCCGGACGAAAACAGTGAACACTTACAGTTCAGTTTAGCTTTAGTGATACAGTAGTATATTACAGTAGAATACACTGCAGACCCGGCTGGACAATCTTACAAACAAACCATAAAGGAGCAACTAAAAGGGAGTAATTTTAGAAGAGCTGCTTTTACCATAGCTAAAGTCTCTCTTCTACCCTTACCCTTTAGAGGAAAGTAGCCACTGAACAATTACAGTGCAGTATTAAACCCCTTAAGCAAAGAAGAATTGTTTGGGAATTTCAGCATTGTAAGGTGTGTGAGGACAGGAGAATGTGTGAGGAAGAGGCCAGACTATTCGGTTGTACGTCGGTAAAGGATGAATGAACCATAACCCGATAAAAGGATCCAATCTAATCGATTCCTACATTCAATTGCAATTGTTTCTCTAAGCTCTTCTTCTAAAAGCTTATTTGTATCAAACCTAGGTACTCTATCTACCTTTCTGTTGGGTGCTTCCAGTTTTAATTTCAGTGTGGCAATGAGGAGCTGGTGGTCACTACCAATATCTGCACCTCTATAGCTTCTTACATTTCTCAGAGTCCTCCTTCTCTCTTTATTAATGGCAATTTGATCTGTCTGATTGTTGTAACTGCCACATGGTGAAGTCCATGTATAGATATGGATGTTCTTGTGTTGTAAAAGAGTACCTCCAATGACAAGATTGTTTGCTAGACAGAAACGTATGAGATACATCTATCACATCATTTCTTGCAAGACAAGTGGCGTGTATTTAAGGTATCAGAAATACAGCCAAAATGTGCAGGGACTATTGAATGTAACTGTACTATATAAACTATAATCAATATTACCAGGAAGAGAATCGAGTCCTCTTTGCCTTTCAAAGATAATACTCTTTTGGACAACGGACATCTCTTCAACTAGCAATAATCGCACCTCGGTTAGCCCTCATTGGTTACGATACTGCCACTGCGCACATCTCTGTGTGTGTGTGTGTGTGTGTGTAGATTGCCATGCATATAGCATGACACGGGCTCTTGCCTTTGGGCAGCCCGTAATAGGATTGGGTTTGTAAAAGGTATACTCCAAGGAGTAAAATTTGTATTAGTAAAAGGAACGTTAGGTAATAATAGGAAAAGGAATGTCAGGTTAGGGATAGGTAAAGGAAATGATATGTAAGGATGATAAATGAATGATGGAATGGAATGGAATGGTACAAGACGTGACAAGGGGTAGATAGTAACCCGAAAAGGGGGTCTCCCTTTTAGGTCCACGAAAGAAAGTTTTTAGTAAGAGGATAAAGTATTGATAGTAGTAAGTCCCAGTAAGTAAAAGAGACTGGGAGAGGAGTGAAGGAAGTTTTAGTAGGAGAGTAAAGGAGTAGGTTTAAACAAAGAAGTTTATTCCTGCTCTTTGTGGTGGAAAAGGGGGAGGGGGCCAAAACTGTGCTGCGCTCGGTCAGCTGGCACGAGAAAAGCCCCCTAAGGATAGGGTAAGAGGAGGGTTAAGAGGGAAAGAGGGTGGGAGACAGGAAAAACAAGAGCTGTTTCCTTATGAGGAAGACAGCCTTGTAATAACTATTCTCCATTTAGGAATAGGGAATTGGGAAGGGAAGGATTGCAAGTAGGGAAGGATTATCTCTGCTCAGTGGCTGAGAACTGGAACTGTTGCAGGAGTTGCTGGAAGGTGGAGGTTGATGAGAGGGAGAGGACTTTGGTAAGGATCTGGAAGGCGATAGGTATGAGGTCTTGCAAGGTGAGAGACTCAATTGCTTGAGTCAAGGTTTGGGAAGGGGAAGAGGATGAAGGTCGTTGCTGGTCCCTTTGGGGAGCAGTTGCAGGTCGGTGCTGATCCTTCTTAGGAACAGTTGTAGGTCGTTGTTGGTCCCTTTGGGGAGCAGTTGCAGGTCGGTGCTGATCTTTCTTAGGAACAGTTGCAGGTCGTTGCTGGTCCTTTTTAGGAGCAGTTGTAGGTGTAGATGCAGGAGCTATTGTAGATGTAGAAGTAGGAGCAGGAGTTGGCTGAGTTGGTCTTCTCTGGCGAGGAGTTCTCTGTTCTTTAGGTGGCTGGGATGAAGCTGGTTTGTTTTGGTTTGAAGAGGATGTATTCTTCATAGCTGCTATCCTCTTGAGACGCTCTGGGCAGCGCTTATTCCAAGCATGGTGTGGCTTGGAACAATTGGGGCACTTGGATGTGGTTTGTCGCCCTTCTTTATGGGCCTTTATGCACACTTCTGTGCTATGTCGCTGGCTGCAGATACCGCAAATAATGGGGCCTCTGCATTCTTCTTTATGATGTCCAAAGCGTTGGCATCTGTAACATCGAAGGGGCTCAGGTGTGTATTCCTCGATGGGGAAAGTACCCCAGACTCCTAAGTTCAGTTTGGAGGGAACTGGACCTATAAAGGTGGCTATTAGGCGTTGAACAGGAACGTCATCCTTGCTTGTGCAGCGAACAGCACAGTCAATATTGCTGCATGAGGTTACAATGGAGATAGGCATCGTCACAGGATACCTAGTAATGACTGCCTTCTTCCTGATAAAAGCAGGATCCAGCAGTGTTAAGGTGGAGTCTTCCTGAAGGAATCTGGCTGTCACAATGTCCTTGGGATAGATGATAAGGTCACCTTTCCTGTTAGGTCTTGCAGTGAGTTGCATGCCAGGCTTGGCAGCCATGGCAGCAACAGAGGCATAAGAGAGCTCGTGGTTTGCCTGTGAAAGTCGAAACTTTGGCAGAGGCTTCTTTGGCTGTGTAGCTGGGATGTTCTCTTGTATAACAGTGGCTTCTTGAAGGAGTGTCTGGAGGCAATCTGTGCAGTTGCAGTCCATAGAGTGGGCCCCCTGTTCGGTCTCCATGGCGTTGGAGGACTCAGGCTCGTTGGTAGGAGGGATGACTGCTGTTGCACCTAATTGCTGAGGAGTTGTAGGGACAGACAAGGACGAGTCTGTGCTCTCAGTCCTTGGAGTCACAAGTGGCGATGCTGGGGCTGATACTGGCACTGGTGAAGAGTCTGTAGAAGTCTTCTTTCTCTTGTTCTGTCGCTTAAGGATTACTTCCTTATTAAACTTGAGAAGCTGGTCAGAGGCTTCTTTACATCCCTCACATTTACACATGATTTTGTGGTAAATCACTGCTGGGTTTACTGTGTAGTTATGTTGTTTTAATCTCCTGAATATGAAGTCACGTTGCTCCTTATAAGCCTCACAGTCATCACATCCACAGGGTTTTCTAGTGAAAATATCATTACAGAAGAGTCTGGTTTCCTTAGGATAAAATTGCCATCCCTCATCTCCCAGATACCAAATGGACATCGTGGTTGAACTCTACGGGAATCACAGTGAAATTTTCGGTAGGTTACGATGCACATAATCCAAGAGTAGTTGTCGACACCGAGTCTAAGCGAACACTGAGCACATCTCTAGGTTTAATTACTTATTGTTACATACAACAGCGGATTTGAGTTTGAAAGTAACATCTCTATGTTATATAAAGCTTATGAAACTCTAAATCATACGATTATTAATTTTATTATTCTTTCAAACAGTTTTTAAATTATTCCTTATTTTTATATCTGAAAATGTCTATATTTGAATTTCTCAATGTGTTTATAGGTAGTAGATTGGCCATGGCAGCAGCCACCTATTGAGATACCACCGCTAGAGAGTTATTGGGTCCTTTGACTGAGCAGACAGTACTACATTGGATCCATTTCTCTGGTTACGGCACAATAACAACCAAACACTTGTTTTGTTTGTATGGAAGGATTGCCTTAACTACATATATGCTCAGTATAATCATATACTGTAGTTGTGTGCTTAGTGAAATCAGTCGTAGCTCAGCCCTCAAAGAGGAAGGACGTCTCAGCTTGCCCAAGAATAGGCTTACCTGGCACAGGGGACACCAGGATCCCTCGCCTTGCCTACCATGAGCTCTTACAGCCTGACATTCCTCTGTAATACCATCTACAAATCCAATGACCTCCCCTGCCAAGGCTTCTGCCCACCAGATTCCAAGGAAAGGTGCATTCCATGTCATATATACTCTTATTCAAGAGATTATGTATGGGGCCATATCACACTCAAATTGAATATTGAGGTGGACTTGAAAGCCTGCCATTATCAGATCTATTGTTGGTGTGATGATTGCACTCTATTCTATGATGCACTCTTTCCGAACATGACTCGTAGGAGAAGGGACCCGCCCCTCTACAAGAGCAGAATTTTCCCAAGGAGGAATCCAGATATTCCAGATAAAGCTGCTAGAGAACAAAATATTCACTTGCACGAGGGCTGGTTTGGAGATGCTGTTCTCCCACCTCCAAGCAAGAAGAAGAAGACCGGGTCTACAAAAGCCTGTGTCAGTGCCAACAATGTCAAACCATTGCAGGCTGAGCCTTCCCTGGAAGACTCACCTACTCCCAGCCACAGCCTGCCACCTCCAGACCCACCTGCCTCTAGCCTAACTCTGGCTTCTTCAGACCCACCAGCCTCCAGCTCAGACCAAGAAATAACCAACGCACCTACTTCAAACCCAGCTCCTACCCAACTGACATCCAGCCTACTTTCCTCTTCCACGGAAAACTGACGAACCCACTGAAAGTGTTCCGCTCGACTCTAATGGGATTCACCACTGTGACTGAAACTGCACAGTATGTCTCACCCAGCTGTTCGATGAAGCTACTGCAACAATCTCAAGCTCTCTGCCAGTCGCTGTACCTTTGCCCAAGTTCAAGATCCAGCCCACTATGCCGCAGTTCACGCTCTCGCTTTTGCCAACTCCTAATCAAATTTCTCAACTCAACCAAACTGCAAAGGGGAGCTCATTCTCACCCCCAAGAATCAGGAGTGTGTCAGTTTCCTCCTGGAGGAAAGCTCACTGGAGTTTCTAGATCCAGCCAGGAAGCAGCGCAAAGTCGTCGTCTCCAGATACCCAATCTCCAGGCCACTAGATATAGCCACCTCTCTCAACAACATCGCAAAGACCAAGATGAAGTTCCTGTCAACAACAAAATCACCACAGTCAATGGGCCCAAACCCCCTACCCTCCACTTGGGAATATGGAGCACCTTCTCCTTCACAGACTACATTCCTGAGCTGCTTCGGTGCTACAATTGTCAACGGTATGGCCATCACCGCGAGGACTGCAGAGAACCCAATATTTCTAGAGTCTGCAGCCGACACCAACCCTCACAAGAATGCATAGATGCCCACAAGCAAGGTAAAGCCACCTAGCCGAGATGTCCAAACTGCTCTCGCTCCCACCATGCATGGAACAAGAGGTGCTCTGAGCACCTAAAGAGGATTGCAGCCATGTAAGGCACTCATACTGGCAACACACCTAAACCGTAGAGAATTCCCCGAGACGCCGCCATCCACCCGCTGTCACTCCAGATCCTGTCCTCCAAACCACCTCCACTCCAGATCTGGCCACTGTGGCTACCACTCGCTTCAACCAAATCCTTCCTGTCCCAATCCTCCCCTTCAATCACCCACCAGCTAAACACCTTGCGCTTGCAAGACTTAACCCCAATAGCCATCCACCTTTTCACCCGGGTCTCATCCTTCGAAATGTACCGGATCCCCTTCAGACCTCGTCATATCCTCCCTTTCACCCCAAACCAACCTCAATGCCTCACCATCCCTACAGCAGGGATAATTTCTTACACTTACAACTTCTCCTTTCCTCTACTACTAATTGCCCTTCTCTCCTCTCCCAGTCTCTCTTACTCACTGGGACTTGCTTCTATACCACTATTCTCTACTATCAAAGCCTTCCCTTACGGCTCTGAATCGGATCGATTTTGGGTGCTCGTAGGAAGAGCTACACACCCGTGCAGAGCAGAGGCAATCTTTAATTCTCCTCATATATCTACTTTGACTCAATGCTCTGGGGGTAGAACAGAAGACCTCTTTGAGTGTCCTTATATAATTACTTTGACTCAATGCTCTAGGGGTAGAGCAATATAACACTGCACGTCCTCTTTAACTGAAATGACTTGGGAGAAACTTCTGGCCCCAATCTATAGCAAGAGAGTGATAATAAAAACAAGAATTAATTCAATATATTAAAGCAAAATACATTAATTTTGATAACTAGGATTGTTTATATCTTTGCCAAGAGATGATATGTTTACATAGGCCTATTCATTAATGACGAAGATGTAAAGTTGTAAGCATTGTTAAAACTCACCTATTGTTCAATTTCTTAAACAGAAATAGGCCTACAGCTAAACGAGCTGGGTGGAGAACGAGGTAAATGGCTTGAGGCATGTACACTGTAAGGAATTTGAAATCTTCGCTCCATAAAAATCTTTAATTACAAATGTGGTTCATTATTCAACAGGTATTGTGGTTATCTCTGCCGCGTGTAGGTGAAATTGCGAAGTGTGATCTCGCGTAAAAAGAGGGCTGACTGTGCATAATATAGACATGATAACCAAATGGAAAAACTATACTGTTGGTGCAAGTGGCGTGAAAATGAAGTATAATTACAGATTCTATAGCTTTGATTTTACAGGCAGCGATGGCTACAGCTTCTCTTCTACTAAACCCAGTGATTCAGTGGAGACTTTAGATTCCAGAGTCCACAAAGACAATCATATCAGCCTAGGTGGACAGGAATGAATGAAAGTAAATATACTGCACCTCTATCTCATTCATTACTGTTAGGAGGAGTAATAAA
This sequence comes from Palaemon carinicauda, assembly GCF_036898095.1. NCBI lineage: Eukaryota > Metazoa > Arthropoda > Malacostraca > Decapoda > Palaemonidae > Palaemon > Palaemon carinicauda. Next base: position 26,288,110 of record NC_090727.1, on the reverse strand, counting down.
TACTCTTTCCTTTACAAAGATATTTTACTTTAACAAGTTTAAAGAATCTTAGGATTATAAATGCATTTTTTTTTACCAACTATCACAATGAACTGCAAACTTTAAATCTGAAAGTAATATGTTTATGTTATATAAAGCTAATAAGACAATAAATACTTAAATTATTAATTTCATTCTTTTGTCAAATTATTTTTAAATAAATATCTATTCTTTTCTATAACTGGAAATGTTTTTATTTGAATTAATCGGTTGATTTAGTACGAGACACCACACCACTCCGCAACTTGGAACACTTGCTGGTCACTGAACTCTGTACAATTTTCTATTCAAAAAGGGATTTTGACTTAGGAAAAATCTATTTTTGGGTGAGATGGCCATGTCGTCCTGATGGAAGTTCCCTGCGGCAGCTTCCTACTCTATAATATTTCTGCGATTGATATTATAAGAGAATTACCGTCAGGTATCACGGGGTTCTAACCCACGGACTGTCCAGGACAAGAGGCCTGTCAATCTTCACTAACGAGCTAACTAACCAATCAACCTATATAATCATTGTCATTTTTCAACAATCTTACCTTTATTTAACGATCAAATTAGGTGTCAGAGGAACAGACTCCTGTAAGAAGGGCTAGACATAGAACCAAAAACCTTTCCTTTCCCTACCTGTCTTTTCTCTTCTCAAACTGAGTCTAATACTATCAGTGTTACCAGATCTTAATTGTGAAATTGTGAAAGACTCCGATGAAAATTAGGCTGAATCAGCTAAATTATACTATATTTTTGACGTAGTTATACCAAATTTCTATTGTAGTTTCCATAGCAAATATCATGCAGAAAATGCCTTGATAAATAATACTTCATTGATGTTTTATTCCAAAATTTAATTGTCTGAACTGTAAACCCCAACCAGAATATATATGATAATGAAGGGATTTTATTGGGAACAATTACATGAATGACACAAAAAGAGGCTCTGTCAGGAGTTGCAGAAGGTCCGGAAACCATTTTGCATGATGCCATAGCGACTATGAGGGTCATTGAAAGGGTGACCGATGTTCTGGCCTTCTGGAGTACTCTCCTCATCAGAACGGGGGAAAGGCGTAAACGTCGATGTTGTCCCACTGTTATCAGAATGCATCTTGCCAGTGAACCTTGGGGTCTGGACTGGGGGACAGTATAACGGGAGCCTGAAGTTCAGGGCCGTTGCAAAGAAGTCCACTGTCGGAGAACCCCACAAAGTCAGGACTTTGTTGGCTACTAGATGATCCAAAGACCTCTTGGTACTCACTTAGAAGTGAGGCTGCCCATTCACTAGCAACTGAATCTGTGAGATGAGATCAAAGTGAGCGAAGTTTCAGCATGTGATCCTCCAATCTGATTGTATGGGTCTAATTGCTACAATCGATTGTTCATTCAGATCTAAAGGAGGTCATTTACAGACAGATGTAACTGCTTGTTGTTTGTGGCTGGGTGAGTCAACCTGGTCAGTCTCCATATCAGAAACAATGTCTGAGATTTGGGTGGACAAAGTTTTTCTTGGGACGAATTTATTGATATTTATAAGTGCCACCCATGCCTATGGAATGTAAAAAGCAAATTGTATTAAGATAGAAACGCTAAAAAAAAAACAAGGCTTACGAAGTTCTGATAGAAAAACTTGAAGAAAAGTGTCATGAAGCAAATAAAGACTAAAAAAAAGCCCCTACAATATGCACACTGTTTCAAAATAAACTTAAAAAAGGTTGAAGAAGCCTCCAAGAAATCTGGCGCAGGAACTGATGAGGAGTATGAACCATATCTATAGTACTATGATATTCTATCATTTATAAAAGAATCAGAAACGAAACACCACCTCCTTCTGTGTCTACTGTGCAAGAGGCAATTGATAACCGCAGGCCATCAGGGTAACTGAGCAGTCACGTGACTTCCCGCACGTGGCGCAGTGAAAACAAACCACACTTTAACGTGGTGCTGCATGAACGGTCGTCTGTTAAAGCTAAATTATTCGCCATTATGCCATCATCTGATATAATATGCAAGAGGTTGCAGTGATTAAAAGACAGGTCTTGATGGCTTGGGTGCTAGGTAGAGACTGCCCTTTATTCACAGCTACATGGGACTACATGATACCACATCCCCCTTATCACATACAAAGAATTGATTACACATAATAACTAATCTGGCATATAAGTACAAAGAAATAAACGATGAAAGTTCCATATTCAAACGTATTCCATTGTTTTCATCCCTTCATAATAAACATGCATAGTACAATTTGTGATTGTGGATAATAATATAAACATAACAGCTATTATCTTTGCAGACTGGTCAGAATAGTGTTGGTTACAGCAGGGCAGTCTTAAATATGAAAATAAATGGCAAATTATATTTTATTTTTTTTTTTTTTTTTTTTTTATTTATTTATTTTTTGTTTTTTTTTTATGCAAAGAACAACAACACCCAAAATATATTAAAACAAAATGGAAACCTGATACACACGCAACGAGTGTTCGAAATGGAGCCTGTTCTCCAGTCCGAGACTCGTAAATTTTCAAATAAAATTCATTATTCTGAATCACTTATCAGTCCTGAGACTGATAACTTTTCTTGAATTTCAAACTCTGGTAACGACCTCTCAGAATTTTCGGTCATGAAACGAGGGGGGGGGGGGAGTTGTACATTATTATTTAACTTAACACTTTATGGGAATTTACGGTATGTGACCGCATTACTTTCAATATATCTGGATGGGGTTTTCACCAGCCGGCCTGACTTGGTATACACCGCTGTCGGGTCTGTAGTGTTATCACTAGTTGCGGGTCTTTGGTGGGTTATTTCGGTCTCACTAGGTGGCGGCAGCGATATATCGGCGGGTCGTGGTGGAGGCTGTGCTGATGATGTTGGAGGCTGCTGCCGGGCGTTGGGCGGTTCTGTGTTTGTCGCGAGCTGTGTCGGACGGATGTGGGACCGGTTCCTCCTGAGGCACGCTCCGTTTTGGGCTTCCACAATGTATGATTGGGGTTCTTCTGACTTACGTACCACTCTGCCTGGCACCCATGTGTGGCAGGCCTTGTCGAATATTCGGACTGGTTGTTCGGGTTGGAGGTCTGTGAAGTGCCGTTGTGTCCGATTTGATCCTAGGCGGTCCTGGAGGTGGTTGCGGGTCGTGATGTGTGCGAGATGTGGTTCGTATCTGCCTGGTAGGTCAGTGGTCACATTGCGACCAAACATGAGTTCTGCGGGGCTGGTTGTCTTATTGTCGATCGGGGTGGCCCGTAAGTGGAGTAATGCAGTATGCATATCACCGCCTGTCTCAAGGCATTTTTTGATAATCGCCTTGCATGTTCCAACTGCGCGCTCCGCGAGGCCATTGGACTGAGGGTAATGTGGGCTTGATGTGATGTGCTCAATACCCCAGGCTTTTGTGAAGTCCCTCATGGCTGCTCCCGTGTATTGAGGTCCGTTGTCTGAGACCAGGGTTTTGGGGCATCCGAACAGCGAACACAGGAATTTGAGGTGGTTGGCCACACTTTCAGATGACAGGTTTTTTAGTTTGGTGACTATCGGGAATTTTGTGAAATAATCAGTTGTGATCAGATATGTCTTGTGGCCAATTTGGAAGATGTCCGAAGCGACTTTGAACCAGGGCATTGGGGGAATGTCATGATGCGTGGTTTCACTAGGACTTTGCTGGGGCTGGTACTTCTGGCATATGTCACATGCCCTGACCTTGTCCTCTATATCCTTTGCAATGTTGGGCCAGAATACACACTCCCGTGCCAGGGCTTGTGTTTTTGTGATCCCTTGGTGGGAATGGTGGAGCTGGTCCAATATCCGGCCTCTGACCTCTTTGGGGATGATAACTTGTCGCCCTTTGAATATGACTCCGTCTTCCACGGCAAGGTATTCTCTGTATGAGAAAAACTGGCGGATATCGGGGTGACAGCCTTTTACTGAGGTAGGCCAACCCTCGATGATAGTATGCTTGAGAGTGCGCAGCACTGGGTCGGTGTCAGACCTATGGCGGACCTCTTCCAAAATCTGGGGACCAAATTTTATGAGTGCAACTGATATCACGTCGATGTCATCTAGTTCCAGTCCGTCCACTCATGTATCCAAGGGGATTTCCTTGTCATTTTGTGGGTTAGGAAGGCGTGATAGGACGTCGGAGAGTACAAGGGTTCGTCCTTCCTTGTACTTGACCCTCATGTCATACCCCTGCAGTTTCAAGAAGAGACGTTGTAGTCTAGGTGGGGCACTGATAAGTGGCTTCTCCCAGATATTAACGAGGGGTTTGTGGTCAGTGACAGCTTCGAAGTCTCTTCCGTATAGGTAGGTATGAAATCATTGCACACCGTGTACTAGTCCAAGGGCCTCTCGCTCGATATTGCTGTAATTTGCCTGCGTTGGTGTCAGGGCTTTGCTGGCGAAGGCTATTACCTTCCCGTCTTGGATGAGGGCCGCCCCGAGGCCTTTTTGCGATGCATCGACTTCAAGAGTCACGGGTCGAGTTGGGTCATAGTAAGACAGCGTGCTTGATGGTGCTATTTGGCGTTTCAGGTGTTGATAGGTGGATTCATGGTCTTCTTCCCATTGGAAGGGCACATCTTCCTTGATCAGATCTCGAAGTCTTTGTGACTGAGCTGAGTAATATGGTACATAGGGGCTGAGGTAAGTCATTACTCCCAGAAATCTCTGTAGTTCCTCTTTATTGGAGGGTGACGGCATGCTATGCAGGTCGTGTACTTTTGATGGGTCTGGCATCATGCCCTTGCTGGTATAGCGTGTTCCGAAAAACTCGATTTCTGGTTTTGAAATGGAGCATTTCTTCGAGTTTAGGCTGAGTTCGTGTTGGGCTGCACGCTGCATGAACCCCATCAGGTTTTTGTCGTGTTCCGACTGGTCTTTCCCACATATTGCCACGTCATCAGCGATGCCAACAACACCTGGGAGGTTCTCGATGATGGAGTCCATCCTGGCTTGAAATATATCCTGGCTTACATTCAGCCCGAATGGTAGCCTTGTCCAACAATACCGGCCGTGTGGTGTTCGGAACGTTGTCAGTAGTTGTGAGTCCTCGTGTAGCGGTATACTCCAGTAGCCTGCTTTGGCGTCTAGCTTGGAGAACACTTGGAGAACACTTGGAGAATACCGGGTTGATCTCTTCTAGAGTGGGAATCTTGTGGGGACATCTTTTGAGGTTTTGGTTGAGCCGCTTGGGGTCCAGACAGATCCGTAGGCTTCCATCGGGTTTTGTGACATACACAAGGCTGCTACACCAGTCTGTGTGTGCTGTTACGCGTCTGATAACCCCCTCTTTCTCCATAGTGTCAAGCTCGGACTTGATGCGGGGCTTCAGGTGGATACTTACCTTACGGGGCGGATCACAGAAAGGTATCGCGTCATCCTTGAGGTGGAGCATCGTGAGCTCTTTTAGTTTGCCGATACAGTCAAACTGTGCTGGGAATTGTGCTTTTAGTTGTTCGACTGACCTAATAGGGCCTTGTTGGCTTGGTTGCTCAGGTATTCCAGTAACGTCGTTGACATTGATATCCACAATACCAAGTTTTTGGCATGAGGGAAGGCCAAGTATGGCTGGACCAGACACATCAACCACGAAGAACTTTTCTTGCGAGAATGCTGGGTTGCTGAGTTTGCGGACGCTGAGCACTAGTGACCCTAGGCAGGGAATAATGTCGCCACTGTATGATGTAAGTCTTACTGATGGTTCTGGGGATAGTACGAGGCTGGTGGGTGCATCACCAAACATTTGCTTGTATGTCCGCAAGGGCAGCGTATTGCCACCGGAACCTGTGTCGATTTTGAGTTTCAGGGGCCCATAGGCTGGGGGGTTTTCATGCTTGACCATGAGCTTTGAGAATGCTTCTCGTTTCAGTGCCACTCCTATGTCGGATATCGTTATCATGTCGAAGTTTGGCATATAATCTGTTTCTTCATCAAGATTAGGGTTTTCATTAACCATGACTTCGTGTTGCCTGTGGTTAGGAGCCCGATTCGGCCGTCGGTAGGAGCGCCCTCTTGTCTTGCTCTGACGTTGTGTCTGCTGCATGTTGTCTCCTGGCATTGTTCTGCCTCCATCAGTTTTGCGGCACATCTTTTTCCAGTGCCCCTTGATGCCACAACCACTGCATCTGTCATTGTAAGCGGGGCATGACCTTATGGGATGGCTAAGCCCACAGTTCCAGTAGGGGTTGTCCGTAGTTTGTAGTTTGTTCCGTGGCTCGTTGCTTTCCCTTCGAATTGCATCCACGTTGGTATGGCTTGTACTTGTGTTCTCAGAGCTCATCTGTATGGAGCGTAATGATGCCGTGGAGGCCGCAATGGCCTCGTATTCTCGACCTCTCTCTAGAACGTTGCTCACAGCATAGCCCTTCGGTTTAGTTAGGAGTTCTTTCCGAAATTCTTCGAATTGTGTTCGTAGTATGGTCATTTCGATAAGTCGTTCGTTGAGTTCTCTGTCTTCAAACTCGCACTTTGTCGCTTTTTCACGGAGTCTGGCCAGGAATTGACTGATTGTTTCAGCAGGTTTCTGTTTGGTATTTGCAAATTCGAGGCGGTGAACTCGGAAATTTATTTTGACCGTTGCATCAACCTCACTTTCAATAAGCCTCCATATGTTCTGCGGCACACGTTGCTCCTGTTCAGTGAGGCCGCTCGCCAAGATACGCCTCATGCCCTCATCGCCGAGGGCAATTTTGATTTTAGTTGCTTGCATGCCCGGGTCTGTGACTTCCTGGTCTTCGAGGTATAAGTTCATGCGCGCCTTGAATGCACGAAATGACTCGGCCAGGGGCTGGTGAGCCCAGTCCATACTTGGGCATTTAGGCTGGGTCATGATTGGATTTGGTTTCGAGTGTTACACAATAGATAGATAGTGATTGGATTAATAACACAGTTTACGGTTCACAAAAAGAGACATATAATAAGAGTATGGAAATCACTACAAAAATTTGTCACTGGTAGTCGGCACGGTTTTCAGTTTTGTTTACACTGCTGAATGTACGTCGTTGTTTGGCTCATTTTGTGAAGTAGTGCGCGGATAACAATGGCCAAAATACTTGTAAGTAATCTATTCACAACTTTCTTCACTATTCTCACTGTAATCACGGTGCACTAATGTCCATTCTATGCCATATTCTGACGATATAAGTTATGTCTGGTTGTCATCTGGGCCGGTATGACAGTCTTTGTTCAGTTGCCGTTGGGTGAAAATGGCGTCATCTGCGGCCGCTGGTAATAAACTTGTGCTGATTATGAGTCCTCTTCTCAGTTATTACGGACAGGAGAGGTATGTAAAGTGTCTCTATGGTCCGGGTTTGTTGATGGAATGGCGTGGGTTGCGTTACCATGATATAATATGCAAGAGGTTGCAGTGATTAAAAGACAGGTCTTGATGGCTTGGGTGCTAGGTAGAGACTGCCCTTTATTCACAGCTACATGGGACTACATGATACCACATCATCATGTGTTATTTTCAACTGCAAGAATCACAATATGATGCAAGGAAAGATGTTACATTTTTACAAGTTCCCCAGTCGTAGCAGAAGCCCGGATAGGAGGGATAAGTGGCTTGCAGCATGCCAGCAAATGAATCCAAATGGACACAAATGGTCCCCACCAAAGAGTCGGGTTATTTGTAGTGAACACTTTATCTCAGGTATCTATGAAATTTAACATATTTTAATAAAATTTAACATTCTGGTGGTTGGTGTTCCAACAGTCTGTCTATTGGTGTTCATTATGAATTTATATTAAATTGCCAAAATACAGGTAAACCCAACATGACTGAGAAAGAACACCCAGACTACATTCCATGCATACTGCCTTTCAAGAAAGACAGCTATGCCAAAGCCAAACGACAACTTGAGAGGTATGAGCGAAATGACAAGAGAAGGCGATTGGTTTATGAGGCCAGCAGTAATACACCTCACACTTGTGTGCTGTAAACAGTTCAAAATAATTATTGTTTATCATCATTTTTAACTTGCAAGTGTCGCTAGAAGTTAGAACAGTTGTATTTTATATCTTATTACTCACCTGAAGCATTTAACTTTATATTGTAACGTGTTTTAGCAGCTCCATCCAAAGAATTAACGTAATCGTAAGCCATTGCTCTGGTTTGTTTTCACTTCGCTTGATTCCCGCGCTAGCGGTTACGTCATCGATGACGTCAGCCCGCGGTTATGAATAGAAACTAATATACATTGCATTATTATATTTCATGTAAAGAACATATTAACTTTATCCATATAATATATAATATTTCCATATATAAATGAAACTATTTCTTTTAAGGCAACCCATATGTTCAGATCCCAAAAATTTTTCAAAACCTCTCTCTAATAGCCAGTGTGTTGCACCTTAACCATTAGAATAAATCATAAAACATTTCTCGAACTTTCTCTGGTGTCACGTCCATTTAGGTCAGGTCATAATGGTGCATGATAAATCTCTTCTTGTGTCTGCTCTTTTTCTCAAGTCTCATATATTTACAAACCACAAAAACAATGGCATAAACGGCATTATCTTGGAGCAGTTCCGCCAAAGGTGTTAACTGCTCTACTGCCGAGACTGAAATGATATGACTTTCACAAAGACAACTGTGTCAGCCTAGGTGGACAGGATTGAGTGCAAGCAATTTTACTACATTCCTCTCACATGCAATAGTGACAATACTATTAGGAAGAGAAGTAAATATTCTTTGCCTTCCAGAGTTCCTTTTTACCAAACAAAGACCCATAACAGAGGATTTTTTACTTATTTCCACAATGAACTGCAGACTTTAAATCTGAAAGTGATATCTTTATGTCATATAAAGCTAATAAGACAATAAGTACTTGAATTATTAATTTCATTATTATGTCAAATTGTTTATAAATAAATATCTATTCTTTTCTATAACTGGAAATGTTTTGATTTGAATTACTCGGTCGGTTTAGTACGAGACACCACTCCGTGACTTAGAACACTGCTGGCGGTAAATATCCAGGAGAAGGCCGCACCCGTTTTTCAAGTATTAACGACGAACAACGGCACAAAACGACCAGATTGGTGTTGCACATCGCATAGAAACATGAGAAGATGAATAAAAAAGAAACTAAGACTTACTTTTACACACAAAATGTAACCATAAACCCACTACTACAATTATGGGGGACCCCAATGGGAAGCGGGGTTTTTGGGTGGGGGGAGGAGGAGAAAAGTGATTTTTGGGGCACTACCGAACCTAATTCAACCGCCTAACCTAACCTAGGGCCCTGTACCCCTATCTAGGCCTACCGGGATGGGGGCTCTGCCCCCCCCCCCCTCTGCAAATATCCCTGATATCTTCGTGCGGCCCTCTCCTAGACATTAACCTTTTATTGTATTGTATAAACGATCTGTCACAACTTTGATGTAATCAGCCACTTGTGGATGTGGGACGAGGATGAGGAAGGGGCAGGACTCTAGGATCGAATACGAGGTGGCTTTGAAGGGGATGGGATGAATGGAGGGGTGGTGGAAGCTATGTATGGGTGACACGATTGCACGATACTGTTGAGTAGTTGAGTAGGTAGAAGAAACTCTCTCTCTCTCTCTCTCTCTCTCTCTCTCTCTCTCTCTCTGCGCATTCTTTGTAAATTGAGTGACAGTTTAACAAGACTCCATATATTACAGAAAGCTTAATATGTGAGAGAGAGAGAGAGAGAGAGAGAGAGAGAGAGAGAGAGAGAGAGAGAGAGAGAGAGAGAGAGATATTAGTTCACCAAACTTTTAACTGAGCACCACAAGGTACTAGAAAAGTTGGAAGACCCAGGCCTACATGGCTGAGGATATGAAGCGTGAAGTAGGAGATAATGAATGGAGAATTATTGATCTAAAAGCTCAAGACAAAGATGACTGGTGAAATCTAACCGAGGCCCTTTGCGTCAATAGGCGTAGGAGGAGATTACGATGATGTATATATATATATATATATATATATATACATATATATATATATATATATATATATATATATATATATATATATATATATGTGTGTGTGTGTGTGTGTGTGTGTGAATCATTTTTCTTTCATTTGCTACAAGTCTGATCTTCATTTGCTATAGACTGTTGTAGTGTGGGGAAGCTGTTGTGGTCATATGATATATGGTCGATCTCTAGGGAATTGTACTGCTTGATAAGGCAATGTCACTGTCCCTTGCCTCTGCCATTCATGAGTTGTCTTTTAAACCTCTCAAGAATGTACTGTGTTGGTCTATTGGTTGCATTAGTGAACGAATGTTTTACAAAATGATCAATACAGAAAGAAAAAACTGAATTTTCTGGTGTCTACTCATCAAATTTCATTGTTTTTTCGTCCCATTAGACCAGTTATTACAAAATGACGTCAACAAATGTTCAGTTGTCAACAAAATCCTAATTAGTAGTAATTATAGTCACTTAATTTCATTTAATTTATCTATTCGGCATTCATTAATTTATTTGAAATAAATATGGGGTGTTTATCAGCGTTCTCTCTCTCTCTCTCTCTCTCTCTCTCTCTCTCTCTCTCTCTCTCTCTCTCTCTCTCTCTCATTTCATCACACTGCTTTTTCAAGTCGCAATTTAGCTTTTAGACTTATTAGGATTCCATTTTGTCCCTGTGAGTTTTACATAGGCTGTTAATTCAGGATATTTAGTCACAGTAGTTGTCAATTTTGAAGATAATTTGAAAAATAGTTTTAAACTTTTAAGATACACAGGTTTAAGATAGTTTCATAGTTTGAAGATAGTTTCAAAAGTTTTGAGATAGTTTCGAAAGTTTTAAGATAGTTTCGAAAGTTTTAAGATAGTCCCGCAAGTTTTAAGATACTTTTAAAAGTTTTAAGATAGTTTCAAAAGTTTTAAGATAGTTTCGAAAGTTTTAAGATAGTTTCAAAAGTTTTAAGATAATTTCAAAAGTTTTAAGATAGTTTCAAAAGTATTGCAATAGTTTCAAACGTTTTGAGATGATTTTAAAAGTATAGTGATAGTTCGAGTGTCATATTAATCGCAATAAAATCTTATCCTTACTCTCTCTCTCTCTCTCTCTCTCTCTCTCTCTCTCTCTCTCTGCCAAGGCTAACCAAATAAGACTTAAAACTGCATGAATTATGTATGTTAAACGTAGGGATCAGGAGCCATATTACTGTTCCATTTAATATAATGGAAAAAGCCAATATGAAATATCTAATCTAATACGATAATAAACAAAATCCAATAAGGGTAAATGAGTACACAGTCTTTCATATTGTATAATGACACTTTGTGTGTATCCAGTTACCTGGAGCAAACTGTTCTCGCCCTTATGATGTCAGACAGGAAGGGTGATTATTTACGTTGCCTTTTTACAATAGCATACGTCTTTTTACTTTGCTCTCTCTCTCTCTCTCTCTCTCTCTCTCTCTCTCTCTCTCTCTCTCTCTCTCTCTCTGAATATATATATATATATATATATATATATAT
>NC_090727.1:26221620-26271620 GCF_036898095.1 Palaemon carinicauda | reverse complement strand
ATGAACAAAGATCACTTGAAGGTCAAAAGTCAAGCAGGTCACTTGAAGGTCAAGGTCACGTGAAGGTCAAGGTCACGTGAAGGTCAAGGTCACCTGAAGGTCAAGGTCACGTGCGGAGGTATGTCCTCTACGAGGACCATGTCCGCGTTCAGGACTTGCTCACTTGTTGTTATTGTAAATGTGTGTGCGTGCGTGTGTTTGTGCAAGGCTAACACCTTGAACACAGTCGATTCCTAATGTTGCATCATTTGATCTTTTCTAGACTTTAATAGATCTATAATTTAGGAACATATATTTGGAAATTCACATTTTATAAAAACGGGGGAAATAATATAGCTATTATGACACAGTAAGCAATAAATGACTCATTATAAACAAAATAAAAATATTGACGTTTCATAAATCGAAGGATTCGAGTGACAGATGAGCAGCGTTGCCAAATTTCCTCCTGACACCTTTATTTCCCTTAATAACACTGATACTACATTAGAAATTTCATTTACATTTGGCAACAAGTGAGACTAATTAAAAACTACGCTTTAGCATTATAGGGTATATATGGGATTTAATTCTCAGAAATGAAACGTAATTGTCTAAGCAGATTTATGTGTTGAGAGAGAGAGAGAGAGAGAGAGAGAGAGAGAGAGAGAGAGTAAGCCTATGCTCTATTTGAGAGATTAGTTGTCTTTTACTATATTTAGCTGCCTAATACGATGCCAGGATCATGAAAGCCTTATTTTCCTCTAGGCGTTTAAGGGGCGCTCATGAATAGAAGTAGGAGGAGACAGTGACAATGCCCTAGAGACTGACCATATACACATATGATCAGCGCCCAAGTCTCATCTCCACTCAAGCTAGGACCAAGGAGGGCCAGGCAATGGGTGTTGATGACTCAGCAGATAGACCTATTTGAATCAGATGTTTCCCAGAAAGTTTCGTTCAAAATTCATTTCATTTATTCACGAAACTGGGATTCTACTCTCGGAAATCATTAGTGGAGAGAGAGAGAGAGAGAGAGAGAGAGAGACCTAAGTCCATCATCTCAACATAAGCTTCCACCATGATTGGTCTACATACAGACATAAGATTGCCCCTACCTTCGGCCTCTGCTCTAAATCTAAACTATTGATAATGAAATACGAGTCTCAAACTACAGGTCTCAGGAAGGATGGATTAGCTTACAAAACGAAAAAAAATGAGAAAATCTAATAACAATGAAACACCATATTCAAGTATAGTATTTACCAGAAAGTTTCGTTCAAAAATCTGTTCATTTGATCATGAAACTCCTGAAATAATGTTTATTTTGCTAATATTATATTAATTTCCATTTGCGACTTCAGGAAGACCAATAAAAATTTCAATGTTTCTCTTTATATTAGTTCATTTAATATACTTCTATTGTTGTATTATTTTGAGGATTTTCGCTTGGTTTCACCATTCATTTATATAATTTTTGAAGTAGGAGATCATAAATGATGTATTGATTTAAGATTGGTTGTATTAGTGAACGAATGTTTTAGAAAATGATCAATACAAAAAGAAAAAACTTAATTTTCTGGTGTCTACTCATCAAATTTCATTGTTTTTCGTCCCATTTGACCAGTTATTACAAAATGACGTCAACAAATGTTCATTTGTCAACAAAATCCTAATTAGTAGTAATTATAGTCACTTAATTTCATTTAATTTATCTATTCGGCATTCATTAATTTATTTGAAAGAAATATGGGGTGTTTATCAGCGTTTTCTCTCTCTCTCTCTCTCTCTCTCTCTCTCTCTCTCTCTCTCTCTCTCTCTCTCTCTCTCTCTCTCTCTCTCTCTCCTTATTTCATCACACTGCTTTTTCAAGTCGCAATTTAGCTTTTAGACTAATTAGGATTCCGTCTTGTCCATGTGAGTTTTACATAGGCTGTTAATTCGGGATATTTAGTCACAGTAGTTGTTAATTACGAATGGCCTCATAGTTATTTCATTTTCTGTTTCAAAATGTAATTTGGATATATATATATATATATATATATATATATATATATATATATATATATATATATATATATATATATATCACTAACACTCGTGATTTCAATAAATATAAATATCAACCAAATGGCATTTAATTCCGAATTCTATCTTGGGAATATATATCCACTGGGATTCATTCTATGGTAATAGCATCTGGCTGGACAGAGATTCGAACCCCTGCCTAATCAGCCGAAATTGCAATTTCTAAACTTGACCTGTCAAGTCTCACTTTCCTCGTTCCAGGTCTGCTCACTTCTTTCTTCTTATCTCTCCCTTCAAGTTGCTCCTCGAGTGAAGAGATGATCTCATTTGCCGCAAGTCGCTCGTCCTTCAGACCAACATTTTCTTTGGTGGTTTGGACGATCCTGTCCTCTGCCCTTCGCTCACCAGACCTTAGATGGCAGACACGTTCCTTGAGACTATCTCTCTCCTTGGCAATGGAAGCCATACTCTTCTTTAGTTTGCCAATCTCTCCTGAAGCCCTAGACAGCTCATCCTTCGCCCTACGGGCTTCTTTCTTGGTGTCTTTTAACTCATTTACGAGGCAGGTGTAATTTCCTTCATTGGTCAAGTTTTTCGTCTTAGCCTCAGTCAGGTTCATCTCCAGCCCCTCTTTTTCTGTTTTCATCTCTCTAATGATCCCCAATTGCTTCTCAATTGTCTGTTCCAGTTTATCAATCTTTTCCTCAAATACAGATTCCAACTGATGAATGGAGGCCACTTTTTCATTCTTAGCTCTTTCCAGTTGCTCACTCATTTCAAGATTTATTTGTCCCATCTCACTTAATCTATTTAGATATTGTCCGATGGAAGCATCTTTATTAGATAATTCCTCTTTTAGGTGATCGCTACTTTTTTGAAGATGTTGCAACTTGGTCGAGAATTTCTCAATCTCGATTTCTTTTTCCTTTTGAAGAGTTTCGATTCTGTTGGAGAGAACTTGAGTCTCTGCTTTCAGTTCCTCTATCTCTTCCTCGAGTTTTGCTTCCCTCTTAATTCGGGCTTCATTTTCTTCCTGAACTTTTTCCAGTTGTTGAGTCAGTCCAAGAATCTTTTGGTCCTTCTCAGTTAATTTATCTAAATGATCTCCAATTGTAATCTCTTTATTAGAGAGTTCACTCTTTTGTCGCTCGTTGGTTAGTTGAAGATCCTGCAACTTGGATGAGAAATGTTCAATTTCCATTTCTTGATCCTTTTGAAGAGTTTCCATAGTGTTGGAGAGACGTTGAATCTCTGCCTTCAGCTCTCTCTCTTCTCTTCTTCTAGTTTAGATTCCACCTGGCATCTAGAGTTGATCTCTTCCCAGGCACACTCCAATTCTCTGTCCAAAAACTCAACTCGTTTTTCCATCTCCAGTTGAATATTTTTACCTGACTCCTTTAGTTCCTTTTCTTCCTCCTCTGTGGACAAAAATTTTCATAACAGGACATTTACAGCCACAATCAAACCTACCAAAACAACCCAGAACCAATTGCCACCCCTCTTTTGGGGAACAACAGTTCCACCCTCAGTTCTAGTGACGAAGTCTGGCAGAAATTTCCCCAGAGTTCCAATTGATTTCAGATCAGTCTTGAGCGTTTCCAGTTTCCGTTTCATAGTCTGGACCTTCAGTTGACACTGCTGAAGATCCTGCCGTGATTTCCACAGGGAAGGAGGATAACAGTCCCTGGAGGACGGGAACGTCTCTGATCCCTCCCTCAGAGTAGTCATTCCTCTTGGGCAGTAGCCAAGAGACCATCCTGAATGCGAAGGAGTCCTCAATTTCCTTTATTCGTCCTTCGAGTTCTAAGAAATAGCTCTCACACGCCGACTGCTACTTCTGAAGATCAGCTGTAAGCTGTGATGCCTTGAATAATCCTCCAAAAACTCCGTTGAATGCTTTCCTCATTGTCCTGATCGCTGTTTGGTACATACCGAACATGGTGTTCAAATCAATGTTAGATTACCATATGTTTCTCCTTCGAACAACCTTATTTTGAAAAACCAGAAGTGATCTCCCGGAGACCCTCAAGATCCCCTCCCAGCTCGGAGTCTCTCACACATTCATTCTTTGAAGCCTCCGGAGAATCTTCCAAACTGCTTCAGGGAAATTCCTCCTTTTCTTTTTCATCTTGTTTTATATTATCTAATTATTCACCTTTCTTTTCTTCTTCCGAGGTTGAATCTAATTTTTTCATTGAATAATAATAATAATAATAATAATAATAATAATAATAATAATAATAATAATAAAGGGGAAACATGAAGGAACACGAAGAATCCTCGAGTGTCTTCCACCTCTGCAACTAAGAGAGAAAATACTCTGAAGACTTTCTGAATTGAAGAATTTCCAGGGACGATTCTCTCTCTCTCTCTCTCTCTCTCTCTCTCTCTCTCCTCTCTCTCTCTCTCTCTCTCTCTCTCTCTCTCTATATATATATATATATATATATATTATATATGTATATGTATATGTGTGTATATATATATATATATATATATATATATATATATATATATATATATACGAAAATTACAATTAATAGATAGTCGTAAAGAATAACAGTACACACACACACATACATATATATATATATATATATGTGTGTGTGTGTGTGTGTGTATGAGTGCGTGTGTGCGTGCGGTATGGCGATTCTTGGGACAAGACTCATAATTAAGGAGTTGCTAAATAACTTTAGGGAAAATTGTGTTCATTTCATAATATTAATATTAATGATTATTCTTAGAAGAATTATGAGCAAAATATAATGTAATCTCTCCAATGAAATTAATTATATGATAAAAAATCAATTTTAAAGGTCTTTATTCATTGTTTTAAGAAGGTTAATGTAACCATATTTGTTTAATAATATATATATATATATATATATATATATATATATATATATATATATATATATATATATATATATATATATAGGGTTTGTGTATCGCCATGATCAGCAAAGCTATAAGGCCACCCATACGAAGTCTGATCGCTGACAGCAAACCAACTTAGTATGGGTGGCCCTGACTAATACAGCTTTGCTGATCATGGTGGTGCTTGAACTCTTTTACCACGTTAAGGTTTCTTTTCTCTCTCTCTCTCTCTCTCTCTCTCTCTCTCCTCTCTCTCTCTCTCACTCACTCACTCTCACCCCTCACTCTCTCATCCACTCTCACTCCCACTCACTCCCTCTCCCACTCCCACTCTCACTCACTCCTACTCTCACTCGCTCTCACTCACTCACTCTCACTCACTCACTCTCACCCTCACTCCCACTCCCACTCTCTCACTCACTCACTCTCACTCCCACTATCTCTCTCTCACTCACTCACTCTCACTCCCCCTCCCATTCTCACTCTCACTCCCACTCTCTCACTCACTCACTCTCACTCCCACTCTCACTCACTCCCATCACTCACTCACTCACTCCCCTCCCACTCTCACTCTCACTCTTACTCCCACTCCCACTCTCTCACTCACTCACTCACTCTCACTCCCACTCTCAGTCTCACTCCCCCTCCCACTCTCACTCTCATTCTCACTCTCACTCCCACTCCCACTCTCTCACTCACTCTCACTCCCACTCTCACTCACTCCCACTCCCACTCTCACTCACTCACTCACTCCCCTCCCACTCTCACTCCCACTCTCACTCTTACTCCCACTCTCACTCTTACTCCCACTCTGATAACAGAGGTCACTAGTAACGTCAACCAATGTGACGGAAAAATATTCGCAGACATATTGAAACAATATGATCCAATAAACTGGAGCAAATCTGCGGAAAACATCAGCAAACTAATAGAAGAAATTCCAAAGAAAATCCAAGTGTTAAAGAGACTTATAAAGAAAGTCTACATCAATCAATACATTCCATCAAAGAACAATAAGAAGTCCAATATGGTGAATATGCTGATTGATGCAATGGGAAAAAGAATGCCAAAATGGTGTAATACATTAAAGATATGGTATTCCATTAATAATCCTCAACAATTGATTAGAAAATGTGATGCCTGTCATGTCCCAACACACCCCACATGTGCTGAAATACAGCAAAAAATAAAAAATAAAGACACAAAGGTATTCTGCTCAACATGCTTAGTCTGGATAGAAAATATAATTAAGTCGAGACTAAATCTGCAAATAGTTGAAGATAAAGAAGAGGAAGAAGAAGAAACAGAAGAAGAAGAAGAAGAAAAAGAAGAAGAAGAGAACAATGAACAGGATATGTGTAAGGATGCAGAAGAAATCATTGATATAACCTATGATGCCATCCAACAACATACTTATGAAGGAAATAAATTACCAGATGGAAACAAATAATAGACCCAAGAGACTCTACCCGGACCTACATAATTTTAGGGAAGAGCAAGAACAAGAAAAAATAGAAAAGAAGGATATAGTCTGCAATATGCTGAAAAGAGGGAATTGCAGATTTGGCGAAAGATGCTACTACAAGCATCCAAAGATATGCCATAATTATAAAATATATGGTAAATGTGCGTATTTAGACGGATATGGAGACGAATGCAGAGATCTCCATCCAAAAATATGCAAAAACCTAAAAGAAGGAAAAGGATGCATTTACAACAAAAAATTTCGATATATGCATCCTGCAACCATGAATGAAAGTAAGAAAACTCAGCAAACTGAAAAGAAAAATGAAAGCAAAAAAGAAACAAAAAAGCAGGCCGTGTATATACCGCGCTTTGAACCAAGAGCCCCAAGATATGAGGCCTTTCAACCCAAACCTGCACATTTAGAGCCCAACTACAAAGAATGCATCTATAATGCCAGGGGTTGGTGCAGATATGGGGACAGTTGCAGGTATACACACACAAATAAATATGAAGGTGAAAGAGCAAATATAATAGAAAAGTTGGATTTTTTAATGGCAGAATTCCGGGAAATGAAGAAAAGAACATCATATCAGAACAGTAAGGAAGCATGGGAGAATCCATATTATTACCAATATTAAATAATGGGGATGAAACACAAACCATAATAGTAATGAATGCACAGGGTTTAGTCACGAGTAACTCTAAAAGGAAAATAGAGTTCTTAGAAGAACTAACCCAAATTGAAAAAATATATATATTAAATATAAGTGAAACATGGTATTCCCAAGAGACTGGCAGTGATGACCAGATAAAGGGTTTCCAAACTTATAGATCAGACAGAAAAAATAGGAATCAAGGGGGAACCGCAATATATGGAAGAGACATAAATCAAGGAAAAGTATGTGAAAAATACAGCAACACAGAATGTGAATTGATTGCGGTAGAATTTGAATTTGAAAAACTAATGAATATTGTAGTTTACAGACCCCCAAACACTAAGGAGTTTGACATAATAATAGAAAAAATAGATGATATATGTAGAAACCATAAAGACTGGAATATACTCCTATCCGGAGACTTTAACTTTCCTTTCGTGGATTGGAAAGAACGGATAGAAGAAAGTGGTTGTATGTATACATATAAAAAAGATAGTAATAGTAGTGCAGAAGATAAGAGGCAACTTGAAAAGCTTCAAGATATACTATTAGAACATAATATGCAACAAATAAACCACATTCCAACAAGAAAGGAAAATGTCCTAGATCTAGTATTTGTGAATGAGGTGAATTATGTTAAAGAAATAATAGTGTATAACACGGGAATTTCAGACCACAATGTCATAGAATTGATAGTTCATTCCAAAGCAAGTGATCACAGAATTAATAAAAGCACAAAACTTTGGGAAGGATATGGAAAATATAACTTTTACAGTAAGAATATAAAATTGTCAGAAATAAATGAAGAACTGAATAAAGAATGGAAAAATGTATTTATAAGTGATAATATACAGGTAAATACGGATATACTGTACAAAATACTGGAGAAAATTGTTGAAAAATATGTACCGAAAAAAAACAATAAACAAAAGACGTGCATACCAAGAGACAGAAGGATCTTATTTCAGAAAATTAAAAAGTGGAAGAAAAATCTTGCAAAAGAAAAAAATGTGTGGAAAATGAGGGAAATAAAATGTAAGATAGAAAATGCAGAACAAAAGATTATACAGTCGAAAGAAAATGAAAAAAGGGACTTAGAAGAAAGGACACTTCAAAATATAAAAAGAAACCCCAAAGTACTTTACTCATATGCAAAAAAGATGAATAAAAGGAGAATAGAAATAGGCCCTCTAAGAATTGAAGGACGGCTAACGAATGAAAAAAAGGAAATATGCAACATATTAGCAGAAAAATATAAGAGTGAGTTCACGCCAAGAATTGCGAATGAGAATGATGAAACAGAAATGAGAGAAGAAAATGTTGAATATCTAACGGATATAGATATTAATGAAGCAGATATTGTCACGGCTATAAACGAAATTAAAAATGGATCGGCAGCCGGACCAGATGGAGTTCCAGCGATTTTGTTAAAAAAAACTGCAAACACTATCGCGAAGCCGCTTGCAATACTGCTAAGACAGAGTGTAGATATGAGCGAGATATATGTTAAACATAAATTAGCTTATATAACCCCTATCTTCAAAAGTGGATCAAGACTAGAGGCAAGCAATTATAGACCTGTTAGTCAAACATCACATATTATGAAAGTGTATGAGAGGGTAATAAAAAAGAAAATAATGAACCATTTGGTCAAAAATAATTTGTTTAATATGGGTCAACACGGTTTCGTACCTGGAAAAAGTACACAGACCCAACTGATAGCACACTATGAAAACATATACAATAATATGATAAATGAAAAAGACACAGATGTGATCTATCTAGATTTTGCAAAAGCCTTTGACAAGGTAGATCATAACATATTGGAGAAAAAAATGAGAAAGCATAATATTGTGGGAAAGATAGGAAAATGGGTAAAAGAATTCCTGCAAAACAGAAAACAGATAGTGGTTGCAAATGACGAAAAATCAGATGAAGCCCAGGTAATATCTGGTGTGCCCCAAGGTACGGTATTAGCTGCACTGCTATTTGTTATTATGATCTCAGACATAGACTGTGATGTTGAAAACTCCGTAGTGAGAAGTTTCGCCGATGACACAAGAATAAGTAGAGAAATTACTTGTGATGAAGATAGGAACTCACTACAAAGAGATCTAAACAAAATATATGAATGGGCGGAGATAAATAGGATGGTATTTAACTCCGATAAATTCGAATCAATAAATTATGGAAACAGAGAAGGAATGGTGTATGCATACAAGGGACCTAATAATGAGACAATCACAAACAAGGAAGCAATTAAAGACCTTGGTGTAATTTTAAATAGGAATATGTTATGCAACGACCAAATAGCAACACTGTTGGCTAAATGTAAAGCAAAAATGGGAATGTTATTCAGACACTTTAAAACAAGAAAAGCTGAACACATGATTATGCTTTACAAAACTTATGTGCGTAGTACACTCGAGTACTGCAATGTGATATGGTACCCACACTACCAAAAGGATATTGCGCAAATAGAGAGTGTACAAAGGTCCTATACTGCTAGAATAGAAGAAGTTAAGGACCTTGACTACTGGGAAAGACTGCAATTTTTAAAACTATACAGTCTAGAAAGGAGAAGAGAACGCTACATGATAATACAAGCATGGAAGCAAATAGAAGGAATTGCTGAAAACATCATGGAGCTTAAAGTATCAGAAAGAGCAAGCCGAGGTAGATTAATAGTGCCAAAAAGCATTCCAGGTAAACTGAGAAAGGCGCACAGGACATTAATCCACTACGCACCAGCATCGATAATGCAGCGACTATTTAATGTGCTGCCAGCTCATCTAAGAAACATATCAGGAGTGAGCGTAGATGTGTTTAAAAATCAGCTCGATAAATACCTAAGATGCATCCCAGACCATCCAAGACTGGAAGATGCAAAATACACCGAAAGATGCATTAGCAACTCTCTGGTGGATATACGAGGTGCCTCACACTGAGGGACCTGGGGGAACCCAAACAAAAAATAAGGCAATAAGGTAAGGTAAGGCACTCTCTCACTCACTCTCACTCCCACTCAAAGTCTCACTCACTCACTCTCACTCCCACTCTTACTCCCACTCCCACTCTTTCACTCACTCTCACTCCCACTCTCAGTCTCACTCACTCACTCTCACTCCCACTCCCACTCTCACTCACTCACTAACTCACTCCCACTCACTCTCACTCCCACTCACTCACTAACTCACTCTCACTCCCACTCTCTCACTCACTCACTCACTCACTCTCACTCCCACTCTCACTCACTCACTCGCACTCCCACTCACTCCCACTCTCTCACTCACTCACTCCCACTCCCTCACTCTCACTCTCTCTCACTCCCACTCTCTCACTCACTCACTCCCACTCCCTCACTCTCACTCTCTCTCACTCCCACTCTCTCACTCACTCACTCTCACTCCCTCACTCTCACTCTCTCTCACTCCCTCACTCTCACTCTCTCTCACTCCCACTCCCACTCACTCACTCCAAATCTCACTCACTCTCTCTCCCACTCCCACTCATGGAAGCAAATAGAAGGAATTACTGAAAACATCATGGAGCTAAAAATATCAGAAAGAGCAAGCCGAGGTAGATTAATAGTGCCAAAAAATATACCAGGAAAACTAAGGAAGGCGCACAGGACATTAATCCACTACGCACCAGCATCGATATAATGCAGCGACTATTTAATGTGCTGCCAGCTCATCTAAGAAACATATCCGGAGTGAGCGTAGATGTGTTTAAGAATAAGCTCGATAAATATATACCTAAGATGCATCCCAGACCATCCAAGACTGGAAGATGCAAAATACACCGGAAGATGCATTAGCAACTCTCTGGTGGATATACGAGGTGCCTCACACTGAGGGACCTGGGGGAACCCAAACAAAAAATAAGGCAATAAGGTAAGCAGGACAATGCCCTAGAGACTGACCATATAAACATATGATCAGCGCCCAAGCCTCCTCTCCACCCAAGCTAGGACCAGGGAGGGCCAGGCATTGGTTGCTTATGACTCAGCAGATAGACCTACAGGCTCCACCAAACTTACCAAACTTAGCTTACAAGGATGGTGAGGTTGCAGACACTAATGGCACCAACCAGTCTGGATCCTCGACTGGCAAACACCAGGCAGACCACAACAACAGCGTCTGTTGAATTCATTGACAGTCATTTTTTTGTAAATAGATGTGCTGATAAAACGATACGGTTATAAATGTGAAACCTATTTTTTCAGAAATTTACTTCAAGATTTAATTCTATATTTGTAACTTTTGCCTTTATAAGGTATAAGCTTTGTACAATACATTTTAGGATAGCAATAGAATTATTATGAACTTATTTATTTTATTAATAAAAAGAAAGAAAATCGGGATGTTTATTGTTATGTGGCAGGAAATTCAAGGATTGTATTTTGAGGTAAGAGGGGAATAACGTCTACTTTATTCTAATCAAACCACAAATGAGGTCTCATACATTATCTGGGATGTATCAGCTAAGGAATGCAGTATAGAATATCTGGAAGTTTCAACAGAGAGAGAGAGAGAGAAAGAGAGAGATTCCCATACATAATTATTTTGTGTGTGTGTGTGTGTGTATGTATATATATATATATATATATATATATATATATATATATATATATATATATATATATATATATACATATATATATATATATATATATATATATATATATATATATATAGTTAAGCATCCAACAAAATATTTATGTATGTGAAGGTCTGTGATTATCTTAGTATGCAGATTATATATTTTGTATACATTTCTACATATATCTATATCCATATATATATATATATATATATATATATATATATATATACACTATTATACGCAACCAGTCCAAAATTTCGACTCAATATCTTGATATGTACACAAACGCACACGCATCCTCCTCTCACCAGGGGATGACTATTCCCTTCCCCCCCCCCTATCTGAGGGATAGGTAGAACTGTGCGGGACCGGAAACAACTATATATATATATATATATATATATATATATATATATATATATATATATATATATATATATAGCCAGACATTTGCTCTTTATCGTATAGGGGAGATGTGTGTGTGTGTGTTTATGTATTTGCATATGTAGGCCGGTAGTGGTTCCTTACTAAGAACTTCCTAGCAAATTCTCTCTCTCTCTCTCTCTCTCTCTCTCTCTCTCTCTCTCTCTCTCTCTCTCTCTCTCTCTTTTGGAATGAATATATTTTTGTGAAACTTCCATCAGAGCGATACCAACACAACTGTTTTATTCACGTCTTACTATCATTTACTATTATTATTATTATTATTATTATTATTATTATTATTATTCATTACCTTCTCCTTTTCATCTTTGACAAACCTGACAAATTCTTACTACGATTTTATCATGGTTAGAAAAAAAATTAAACTTTCCGTAAAAACATGAACCAAAATTTTGAATGAAGAATTGCTCAAAGAATATCACAAACTGGTTAGCACAATTAGTTTTTTTTTTTTTTCTTTTTTTTTTAATCTCTTAACTGTTATGGATTACAAATTAGAAATTAGAAATTAGAAATTAGAAATGAACGTAATCTAATATTCTGTAATAAAAATAATATCTAACAATTCATTACTTGGTTTGGCACTCGTTACAAAAACATAAATGGGCTATCATACAATGATCACATACCACAGGTATGCAGACACACGCAATAATGCAAATAAACTTATCATTTAGAAAAATCCTTATAGGTTTCACAAATATATGGAAAAAACATAAGAGGCTAATTATGAAAAATTGATTACAAATAAACAGGAAAAGTAAAACACTTTTGTTCTGTGAAGGAATCTCTAAACAATTGCGTTTTTTGACAGTACCTGACAACATAATAATTCCATTCGATTTCAGATTCATTATAATGATCATCAACGTGTGAAGATTTCAACTTATTACTCCTGTTTAGGACATATATTGAGAGGAAAGCAATCTATTGCAAATAATACAACACCCGAATCTTGTCCAACATTATTCTAACCATTTGAGCTTCGACAAATTCTTCGCTTTTCAGTTCAGAACAAACTAGCATTGAATGCACCACAATAAAGATATATTCTATTTTTCTTACCGACTGTCAAACTATATCTCATTGTTTAATAATGAATACACTATAGTCAATTCTTTTTAGGGAGGCAGAATTGCACCGACTCGCAAGGATGCCTTTTTAGCTCGGAAAAGTTTCCTATTAGCTGATTGGTCGGACAAAAATACTTTCGACCAATCAGCTGTTAGGAAACTTTTCCGAGCTAAAAGGGCATCCTGCGAGTCGGTGCAAATCTGCCTCACCAAATAGAATTGGCTATAGTCCACACCATCTCGACAAATATTCTAGCGACTGACCATATGTACATATGATTAGATCCCAAACCCCCTCCCCACCCAAGCCAGGACCAGGGAGGGCCAGGCGATGGCGGCTGATGACTCAGCAGGTAGACATATAGGCTCTCCCACCCGTGTACAGTCAGTTAGTCCAATCCTTTTCGTCCAAAGTCTATTTGTCCAATCCTTTTCGTCCAACGTTTTTTTTGTCCAATGATTTTTTGGTCCAACGTCTTCGTGTCCAATAATTTTTTGGTCCAACGTCTTTTTGTCCTATGATTTTTTTTCCGCCTGATTTTGACCAATTTTGTCTGGACGAAATGGCTCTTAACAGCAATCAAACCACCGAAGATTCATTGGATTACCTAAAGACAAAACTACCGAGTTTTACGTTCAGATATTGAATAAATGGACTAACGAAAAAATCATGGATATTGGACTAAAAGACAATGGACCAAAAAACACATGGACGGAAAGACGTTGGACTAAAATATCGTCGGACAAAGAGACGTTGGACCAAAGGGAGTGGACAAAGAGACTTTGGACGAAGTGACGTCGGACGAAAAGGCATATAACCCTCCCACCTAACCCACTATCCTTAGCTCACACGGATGGTGAGGTTGCAGACACTACAAGAAACTACCGAAGGAGGGGGGGAGGGGGGTAGGGGAAAGGGGAGAGGGAGGAAGGTGGGGGGGGGGGGGAGAGCAGAAGGGGTAAGAGGTTATGACGTGGTTATAATCAGTGGCCCCTCAACACGAGGGCTGTCAAAAGGTTGTCCAATAAATGACAGTGTTATGAGAGAGATTTTCTTCTGTTTGGGGGGATTCTCGTGATAAAGGGTTTTCTTCAGTCTTGGAGAGAGAGAGAGAGAGAGAGAGAGAGAGAGAGAGAGAGAGAGCGAGAGATTCTTAGGGACTAATGTAAAATTCTTAAAGAGAGAAGGATAGGGAGAGAGGGAACCTAAAGTAAAATTATTATTTCTGTTCTCTTACATGTATTAATTTCAGAGAGAGAGAGAGAGAGAGAGAGAGAGAGAGAGAGAGAGAGAGAGAGAGAGAGAGAGTTCAATATAGTGAAAATATCATGGTGATAGTTTCCTTGATTCAAATTAGTTTATGTAAATATATTTGAAAATGGCAGAAAAGGTAATACATAGTATCCTCTATGAAAACAGGCATTTGAAGGCTTCGTTTTTCGGTGCGAATGTACCCCTAGTTACGGTTGGACCCAAATTAGGTGTGCACATTATCTTGAGCTTAAAGGTCCCTCGTGAATGGCAGAAACAAGGGACAGGATAATGCCAAAGAGGCTGATCTTAGATGCATAAGATCAGCGCCCAAGTCACCTCTCCATTAAGCTAGGAGCAGAGAGGACCAGGCAAAGGCTGCTGATGACTCAGCAGGTAGAGCTGTAGGCTGACCCCCAAAAGCCCCCATACCTTGCTCATAAAGAGATTGAGGTTACAGACACTACTAGAAGCTATCGAACTCAAGTAGATCTTGAACTCTCGTCCAAGAGATTGGCAGGCAGTGATTTTTCCAATAAGCTACCACAAGCAAAGTAGATAATATCGCCTAAAAAATAGATGCTTGTAATAACCAATTATTTGGGGATTTGAATAAAAGAATTAACGAAGTGTAGGAATTTGCACACAGCTGTAGATGTCTAAAGGGCAGATCGTGATTATGTAACTGCAGGTGCCAGGATTCCTAGTGGATACACCACTGCACCTACAACCATTGTATCACCTTCTACTTAACTTACTACCAGGTAAAACAAAATCTAATTATACCTACTGAGCCTAAGGGAGGCATGTAGGCTAATATAAACAGCCACTATTTCGTTGATATATATATATATATATATATATATATATATATATATATATATATATATATATATATATATATGCAGGGACGCAAAAGTTAATGAACTAATTTCTATTGATATATACATGCTCTCTCTCTCTCTCTCTCTCTCTCTCTCTCTCTCTCTCTCTCTCTCTGTGTGTAAATTGCAAAGGATATACTTTTAATATTTAGACCTATTCATAATATCTGACAAAAACAAACTGTCAAAAATTCCTTGTATAAATCTAATGCTTCACGTTAACTGATTATTCAACCAAGATTCATATTTAAAAAAAAAAAAATAAACAATATAAAAATATATTTGATTTGTCTTTGCTTATAGAACAGTTAACAAAAAATTAGATCAATATGAAAAATGCATTTTCAGCCAATAGATGAGATTTTGATTAAGAGTGCATACGTATCACTAATTATGATAAGGGTTTAATTCATTGCCAATACTTCCTATAAAATTAATATAAAATCTATAATATTCAAAGTTTTTTTTTGTATATATTCATTCAAAAGGAAGTACCAAAATAAAATTTTCCAATGGTATTTCATGAACTGGCATTTGGCTCTTTTACTTCGCTGAAAGAGCAAACCACTATTCCCTAACAGTTTGCCCAAATGACGTGTTCCTATTGGCTAAGGACTATGTTTCATTTTTCTTAACATTTTAAGGTTGGCAATCTTGATGTGTAAGAAATCTCCTATCTAGAACGTAGTATTTTCATTTTGAAATTGGCTATTTAATACAACGTATATCTCACACTGATATGTCCATGATTATTAAGATATAATTGTTACTATTTTGTCAGCAACTATATAAAAAGAACAATTTCTCAGGCGTGAAAGAATTGATGGACTAGAATCTAGATGAACATATGAAGTCACTCAATGGAAAAACTATTGTATATTTCTCTCACAAAACAATAAAAGAAAATCTATGGATAAATATGCATCAGCATTCTAATATCATGTTTAAAATCTTCAAATAATAGAAGCAAATCCTCTATTATTTTGAACTTTATTCAAAATGTTTAAAGTATATTCAGGAACAAATTTCTGGTATTACTGAAAAGGGAGGAATCTATACCAAAGGAGAACTAGAATTAAAAAAAAAAAAAAAAAAAGACATTGGATTATCTACGTTATTATATTCAAATATGTGGTCATTATTAACCAATATCCAAAAGAACTAATTTTTATAAATATGTCACTTCAATTCTACACGAGAGCATTTGCCATTACATATTTTTCTCAAGTTCATCTGCTTTTATGGTATTACAAATGGCAGCCCTTATATTAGGTCGTCTATTTTTTTAAAACATTGTGCTTCATTCATTTTTTATATGGCCATTGTTTTAATCTAAGGTCAATATTTCTTGTCTGCTCACGTGAATAATGTGATTAATGTTTTATCTTTTATTCCATAGATAGTTTATTCTTATTAAAATTTTGAATGTTGATTGGAGTGAGCAATAGAGAGACAGAGATCGAAACTCTGAAAGAGTGAGAATTGGTGATAGTATATGGCTCGTTTCATAAGAGAGATTTTTGTCCGTACGGATATATTTCCGCTCATTTGGCAACATATCTTTACATGAGAGGGTTTTTCCCCCGAGCGACCTCGTAGTTTCTATAAACCACTACACAGGAACCGCATGAAATAGCGGTGCACGCAGCTAGTCAATCACACCTAGGCCTACGTTAGTGTAAGTATGTATAACAATTTTGCCGATAGACTTATAGGGTAAACTTGTAGATTGTACAAGATAATAAGGAAAGCTTTTAATATATTATAAAAGAGCGGGATATGTAAATTTGAAGTGTATTTATTTTATGGTGTATCTGTGTAGGCCTACAGTTGTAGCATGCCTACAGTGTCTATGTCTCTGTATTTGAATTGTCTCTTTATGTAACCTAATATGTTTCGTGTTTTCTTTTCAGCTTTTAGGCTCTGTTTGGTGAACTTCAAATCCTTGCTGATAATAATACAGAGAGAGAGAGAGAGAGAGAGAGAGAGAGAGAGAGAGAGAGAGAGAGAGAGAGAGAGAGAGAGAGAGAGAGAGATAATATATATAAGTATATCTGTCAATTTTTATGATATTGTCCAAACCGCCTCCAAGGTCTTACATCCTTCCCCAACTCTATATTGAGAGAGAGAGAGAGAGAGAGAGAGAGAGAGAGAGAGAGAGAGAGAGAGAGAGAGAGAGAGCTATCAGTTTTTATGTTCCCTAAGTCTTAAATGATACATCAAAATATTGAAGCTTATTCTCTCTCTCTCTCTCTCTCTCTCTCTCTCTCTCTCTCTCTCTCTCTCTCTCTCTCTCAGAAGCGATAGCCTGCTCTTAATATTATTATTACTGGCTAAGCTACATCCCTA
Organism: Palaemon carinicauda; assembly: GCF_036898095.1. NCBI lineage: Eukaryota > Metazoa > Arthropoda > Malacostraca > Decapoda > Palaemonidae > Palaemon > Palaemon carinicauda. Next base: position 26,254,003 of record NC_090727.1, on the reverse strand, counting down.
GTTGGAAAACAAGGAAGCTATAAGCTCAAGGGCCCCAGCAGGGAAAATAGTCCAGTGAGGAAAGGAAATAAGGAAATGAATAAACTAAGCGAGAGGTGATATTCAAAATATAATAATATCAGTAACGGCATTAAAATAGATCTTTCATTAATAAACTATGAACTTATAAACTTGGGTCCGCCTGTTCAACATACAAACATTCACTGCAAGTTTGAACTTTCGAAGTTCCACCGAATTCGCTGCACAGTTACAAAGATCATTTTACTACCGTACAAAACATGGAAATGTATTATAATCGCTATCACATTAAAAATGTGTTATTTACAGATTTACAGGCTCTAACAAATATGTAGAAATTGACCACCAAAATTGACACGCCATCAACCGTCATCGGTTCAAATCTCGCCTAGTCGTTCCAGCTATAGGCCTAGTCTTACCACATAGAATATTTTGCAGTAGTCGAAAAAGATGTCTATTTTTTATAATAATAGTTTAACATTTTGTTCATAATATATACATATATATATGTATATATATATATATATATATATATATATAAAAGAAGCACATGCGAATAAATACAATTTCACAATAAAGAAAAAGTTGGAGGAACCCTGGTCTAGGAAATTGGCTATTGGCGGTGCGTGTGTTGTTGACGGGGGGGGGGGGGGGAGGCTATGGGGGGGGTCATTCTTCGGGAAGGGGTGGGGCGGGAGGTGGCTGCAGTTTAATGGCGTTTCAATTTCAGCGGTCAATCTGTACTTATTTGATGAATGTGTGAATGCCCTGTTTTATTGTGGTACCAATTATTATACATTACACGTTTAACTTGTAATAGGTTTTAAAAAGCTATATGAAGAGTAGGACAACGTTTTGGGTTGGACCTGTGGGGTATGTGACCCAAGGATAAATCCATTAGATTTTGAAGAAAATACATCGAAGTACAATTAGGCAGTGGAGTTTAAGAGCGAATAAGACTGATGCTTGGCGTGGCGAAGACACAATTGCTTCCTACTGAGTGCCTCTCTAGTTTCAGCTTTAGTGTTTATAGTCCAATACTATAGCCTATATATGTCGCTTGTTCTATCAAAATTGAGATGAAATTAGTTTTAGAGATAAAACCTGTATGGAAATCTTATTCCATAATCAAGCACATTCGTCAACTTCGGCTCATTTGAGTAGCTGCAACGATTTGACGAGATTAAACCAATGACGGTTGATGACGTGTCAATTTTTCATTTGTTGAGCCTGTAAATTATTACTAGCTAAGCTACAACCCTAGTTTGAAAACCAGGAAGCTATAAGCTCAAAGGCCCCAACAGGGAAAAATAGCCCAATGAAATGAATAAACTACAAGAGTGGTGTTATTCAAAATATATTAAGATCAGTATCGGCATCAAGTGCAGGCTAACGCTTTTGGTGTATTTCTAATAATTTTTCAGATCTAAGCAAAAGTGGTATAATTTCTTCAGTCAAATCCGTTGAGAGAGAGAGAGAGAGAGAGAGAGAGAGAGAGAGAGAGAGAGAGAGAGAGAGAGAAACTACGTTTTTGGTTAGGCCTAATCTAATTGTTATGCACATATCTAATGCGTTTCTGAATTAATTCTCTTGCTTTCGAGGTATATATACAGTGCATGTATGTGTGTGTATGTATGTATGTGTATGTATATGTATGTAATTTAGGTAATGTTCTTTTATGATGTTTTTAATCTAGGTTTAGTTGAATAATTGTTACCCACTAAAGCAATTAAAACGAAATATTTCGAGTTATTCTTTTCGAAATTTCTTATCACTTGTAACCTTCGCTAACGAAGTTGGAAGGAGGTTATGTTTTCGCCCCTATTCTTGTGTTTGTCTGTTTGTTTGTGAACAACTTCCAGGCCACAATTTTACTTACAGAGTAGTGAAACTTTCAGGGATTAATTGTTATATTGATACGTTGAAGTGATTCAGTTTTGATTGATTGATTGATTGATTTAAAGTTTTGAAAGTCCTAGGTCAAAGGTCAAGGGCAAGCAAAATGTCGACCGAAATAAGCACTCTGAGTGCCTTCCTAGTTCAATATGGTTTTTTTATCTAGTGCAATTTTGTATCTTAGATGGTTATTTTAGCAATTCAGGAACATGCAGACTCTCTCTCTCTCTCTCTCTCTCTCTCTCTCTCTCTCTCTCTCTCTCTCTTTGACGCAAAGGGCCTAGCTTAGATTTCGCCAGTCGTCTCAATCTTCAGCTTTTAAATCAATACTACACCATTCATCATCATCGACTTGACGCCTCATAGTCTCAGCCATGTAGGCCTGGGTCTTCCAACTCTTCTGGTGCTTTGTGGAGCCCAGTTAAAAGTTTGGTGAACTAATCTTTCTTGGGGAGTGCTAAGAGCATGCCCAAACCATCTCCATCTACCCCCTCACCATGAACTCATCCACATATGGCACTCGAGTAATCTCTCTTATAGTTTCATTTCCAATCCTGTCCTGCATTCAACTCCCAATATTATTCTGAGGGCTTTGTTCTCAAATCTACAAATCACTTAATGTTTCATTGTCATACCATGACTAGTGTCGTTAGAGTAACGCCGATCTCACCAAACTGATATAAAGGCTGACTTCTATATGTCATTAGAGGCGTTTTGATTTTTACTTAACGTAGTCATTGTCTGATTAGCTTTTTTTTCAATCTTTAAACTCGAATTCTAAAGACCCTGTATTAGAGAGATCATAGTTCCTAAATGCTTGAAGGATTCTACCTCGGACACTAGTAAGAGAGCAAACTTAGTATTACGCTGTATGGCAGGAGGGGAGAGGAAGGGGAGGCGACTAACATTAATATGAAAATAATTTCAAGCATTATTATTTACGTTAATTCAACGGGAGGAGAGGGGGAAAACAGGGAGGGGGAATTGAGAAGAACATGTGCATGATAATCGTGAGGCGATCTATTTTTAGATGTTGCGCTGTGACTTCAAGAGTAGAATTTTATGTTGAAACGGGAAAAGAGAGAAAGGAAGTCAAGGGAGAAGGGAGGGGAAAAGGTAGGGGAAAAGAAGGGAGTGAAAATGAATGTTATAAAGGTATAACTGAAGGTTACTACTAACTAATTAACATCAAAAACTGTGATCAAAATGATATTCAGGATATGTTAAAATTAAAACCAGCGAATTTTTTTACGCTAAATCTCGAGTAAGTGAAAGGGGGAGAGAGAGAGAGAGGGGGGGGGGAGGGAGAGGCGACTTATGAATAGATCTAACAAAATAACTCATAAAAATAAGATCGAAACTAAAATTAATGCCAAGATTAAGTTTTAAACAAAATGATATTTACGTTATATTTCGAGAGAGAGAGAGAGAGAGAGAGAGAGAGAGAGAGAGAGAGAGAGAGAGAGAGAGAGAGAGAGAGAGAGTTGAAGAATATGTGTTGGAGGAAGACTGTGGGAGATCTAGTTTAGAAATTATGGGAGCATCGAAGGACTGGGCGAGACTGACGAAAGATTGTTGGAGATTGACTGTTGGAGGTAGATTGTGAGAGAACTGATAGAATGTTGGAGAAATTTTCTGGAGTAATAATATTAGGTCAAAGTATGTTGAAGATTGTTGGAGAAGAAAGAGGGAGATGAATGGTGTCTGGTAGAATAGGCCTAGTCAACGCTGCCTCTCCACTCCCTTATGTCATGGGCAGATTATGATTTATAATGAAAGACCTTTTTCATCATAATAAAGACTTAATTCATTATTATGTCTTTCGATTTTAGAGCAGAGGCCGATGGGGGAAGAAGCTACCTTACGTCACAATGAAAATAGGAAAGCTGATCACATGGACTTTGGTCTATTGCGTAGGATTACACTCGAACTTATTCTCTCTCTCTCTCTCTCTCTCTCTCTCTCTCTCTCAGATTTGTCCCTATATCCATGCATGAACACACAATTACTTTTCATATATACCCATAGGCAAAGGATATTGGTATTAAAGAACAAAGGAATAAGAGGAAAAGATATCGAATGAGAGAGAGAGAGAGAGAGAGAGAGAGAGAGAGAGGGGGGGGGGAGATTTTATTCCATGTATTCCTTATCATGTTTAAAACATTGTTTTGATTACCTTCACTTGTTGCCAAATGTAAATAGAATGTCTAATCGAGTATCAATATTAGTAAGGGAAATCAAGTTGTTTGGAGGAAATTTGGCAACGCTGCTCATCTGTCACTCGAATCATTTATTTTTTAAATATCAATTAGTTTAATGTTGTTTATAGTGTGTCATTTATTGTCATTTTCATTATATTATCTGTATTATTTCCCCTACATTATAAAATGCAAATTTTCAAACATATAAATTTTCAAATCGACTTATTAACGTCTAGAAATCTTACATGTTAAAGGTATTATGCTTGCACAAACACGCACGCTCACACACACACATTTACAATACCAAGCTGCTCCTTGCAACGGACCGTAGATGTTAGTCCTATTCCATTTCACTAGACTAAATAAAAGAAAAATAATTATCTTCTCAGGTAATTAAGCCAAAATTATTCAAACGACAGAGAAAACCTACATAGAAAACAATGGAGTAGGCCTAGTTTTACGTATCATAGCCATTCACTTAATCCCAGGACTCACTTACAGACTGCTTTATCCTAACGCGAAATAGGCGTATGTTGTATTCGAATGTCTTTAATTCTAATTTCGACTCTGCATAAGCAGTTATCACTATAAACGTTTTACGGTTTTGGGCATGGAATAGGCATTTTGAAAATCAATTCACTTAGGCCTACACTAAAATATAGCAGAAATTTCTCTAATAAAGTTATGATTAAGAGAATTAAATCTAAATTAAAAAAACGAAGCCGATGCCAAATCGAATCAAACGTTTGGACTTGGAGACGAGAAATCCTATGACTTCCGGTGAAATTTCGGAGCTCCTGGTGAAATATAAAATCATTCACGAAACCAGACAAAATCTGGTGAAATTTGGTGAAATTTTGGAGCTCTTGGTGAAAAACACGATCTATCACGAAACCAGACAAAATCTGGTGAAATTTGGGAGCTCTACGGGGAAATCCGTGATTTTTAAGGAAATTTTGAAAAAAAAAAAAAAACGTCACAACTGCCATCTGGTGGCGAACGACAGAAATTCTCGCTCACAACAAATAACAATAACAAAACCCAGTCTCACTCTCACGTGTTCCACCACACGACAAGGAAGAAGAAGAAGAACAGACTACACAAGATTTGAATCATTTTGAAGGTTTCTTCAGTAAAACAACGAAAACAGTTCAAAACACCAATCAGTTGACTGGCATTTTTAACAGGTTTGTGAACTTTTAATATGATTATTTTACATAAAATAGGCTAGGTTCGAGTATCTTATGCTAGACCATGTACAGCTTAGGCCCACAGCCCCATACCAGAAATTTATTGAAGCATAGCCTGTAGGACAAGGTAATTCACAGTCTAGGTAAGTCTATTAGGCTTGCATCATTACATTAGGCTAGATTCTTGGATAACAGATTTTTGGTATTTTTGTTTTGTTTTGAGAATTGTGCATGGGTTCCAGGCCATTGTGCAGTACCCTCGTTTATGGAGAAGATGGACTTTGAGACAATTATAAGTACCTAGTAAAAGCTTGAAAAATTCATTTGTAAAGGCCCAGGTGGTGTTAGGATTATTTATTTTTGTGGAGTTTCTGCCCAAGATTCATAGATCCAGACTAAACCTAGCCTAGATCATAACATTATGACTTGAACAAGTTTCCCAACTCTTACTTTCTTTGAATTATGAACTTATTAGTGTAAATATTAAACTAGACTGTGGACCTTATTTTACTTTTAGCCTAACCTATCCAGGAGAAAGTATAGTCTATGCAGCAAGTCAATCTTGATAGCCTACCCATTGGTTAGTTTACTTTTATTTTGCAATATTGGGCTAATGTTATACAGTGGTTGAGGGTTTCTTTTTGTACCATAGGTGGGCACTCCCTCACCTTAATATTTTATAACATAGGCTATGCTTAGGTCTGCAAAGTAGACCTAGACTAGTAGTTTATTTCATACAGTCAAAGATTTCACTTAGTTCTTAGGGGCTGAATTCTTGTTTAGAATGCAAAGTTAGCCTTGGATTTGTATTTAAAAAGTTCAGTCTACATGCCTACCTATATTTCCTAATTTTATATGGTGTAATAGCATAGAGTATATTACACATTAATTCACTTTTTTTTTTTTTGTTATTCCTCTCCATATAGATGATCAACGCCTTATACTTCAGCCCCTGTACAACAGTAAATTTAGTGTCTGACATCAGACTTCATGTGATTTCTTAGTCTAGGTATATATTTAGATTTTTAACACTACCTTGCTTTGAATTAGGTTGTGGCTAGTAAGAGATATTACTTTAATATTCATGCTTATCACCTTTTCAAGTCATTCCGACCCCTAGATTCTCTGACCTTCAGTGACTCCGGCCCCCTACCCTACTTTGAAAAAACAGGTTTAGAAAGTAATACATATTTACCAACAAATTAATTTTCTTAAAAAAATTTGCAATGCAGGCTAGGCTAACTTAATGGTAGGCTACACAACGGTATTTGATATTATATTGTTAAACAGCCAATTTGTTTTATTGTTGTAATATTATTAGCATAGTATCAAGCTTAATATTTTAGCTAGTTATTACGAACCATGCTTATTTTATTTCTTTATATATATGTAAGTGTTTACTTTTGGTAAGTACTCATAATGCGTACCTGATATTGACTGGGAAAAATTGGATTATTTTGGCCTATTCTGGATTTCATTATCTTCTGGGTTACCAGCTCCACCCCCACTTACCCAATTAGTCCAAAAGATTGAGAGTTTACTGTATTATGGAAAATATGCATAAATATTTGGTACTTTTTTTCCCATCATTTGAGGTCAATTGCTTACCCTCACAATGTCTTGATCGATGGATTTTTTTTGCAGAGGGAACAATTCTTCACTATGGGTAAGGATGGCAACAATAATTCAAGATCTGATTCTGACATTGAGCAGCCACCTAGGAAGATAAAGAAATCTTACGACCAAAACAGAAAATATTTGGAGTGTTGGGAGAAAGAATTCCCATGGCTGACTAGTGTGAAATCTGCAGGTAAGGTGGTTGCCTTCTGTAAATTATGTCGCAAGAATCTGCACACTCATCGGGGAACACTGCTTAAACATGAACAAGGAATGCAACACAAAAACACTGCAAATTCCATGGCAATATCCAGAACAATAAATTTTCCCAAAAAATCTAAAGTAACAGATGACCTAAAACGAGCAGAACTCGAGTTGGCCCTCATCACCTGCTGCCACTGTTCCATTCGTACAACTGATCATATGGGCGAAATCATAAAAAGAAACGGTAAAGGTTCTGTTCTAGAGCATCTCCGCCTACATCGCACAAAATGTACACACCTTATTACCTCAGTGATATCCCCATCATTTAAAGCAGAGTTAAAAAAGGGTGTTCAGGGAAAAAAATTCTCTTTGTTGGTTGATGAGACTACAGATATATCAGTAGAAAAACTACTTGCAATATGCATTAGGTACTTTGATGAGGATTGTGGGAAAATTTTGACTGCTTTTTTTAGGGCTATATCCAATAGTTCATGCAACAGGTGAGGCCCTTTTCAAAGCTGTTAAGGACAGTATGACTGAATATAATATTTGTCTGTCAGATTGCATTGGTATTGCATGTGATGGAGCTTCTGTAATGGTTGGGGAGTACAACAGTGTTTGGTCAAGGATCAAAGAAGTTTTCCCCAACTGCATCCTAAATAAATGCGTGTGCCACTCTTTGGCACTGTGTGTGCAAAAATCCTTTGAGAAATTGCCTGCAAATCTTGGATTTTTGCTAGCAGATATTCCAGGATGGTTCTCAAATAGTACTGTTAGAAGACAAGCATACAAGACGTTGTTTGAAAGCATGCATGAACCCGAAGAGGAGGAAGAGGAAGTTAGTAAAAGCATTAAGAACACACACATGCCATTTTTAAAAACATCAAGTACCAGGTGGTTGGTAAGAGGTCGTGTCATAAAGAGATTAATTGAGAACTGGAATGAACTAAGGTATTATTTCAGTATTGCAATGCAGGAGGGAACTCAGGATGTAAGATATCGAGCAAGGATACTCCATGAAATGCTTTGTGATGAAATAAATTATCTTTATTTGATTTTCCTTTCTCCAATTGTATCAGAGTTTGAGAAGATTAATGCATTCTTCCAGTCAACAAATTCAGATCCTGAAATGATGACAAAGGAACTGGATCTTCACTACAGGGGACTGAAAACAAGAGTTTTTACCAAAAATGGTGATAAACTCTCTGTCTCAATGAGTGATTTAGGAGCTCTTTTCAATAATGAGTTAAACCGTTGTTCAAGAGAAAACAAAAATCCAAATTTTGTTTCTGCTGTTGTCAGCCTTAAACAGCGGTGCCAAGATTTTCTTGTAGACGTGATTAGAGAAGTGGAGAAGCGTATACCAAAAAACAAGGCAATTTTCCAGGGAATCAGTGCACTTCACCCATCAAAAGTGTTGTCTCAGACTGCTAGGACTCCATTTTCACAGCTGCCTCTGCAGCATCTGCTGAAAGAGGATCTAAATATTTATGAGGAGCAATATAGGAAAATAATTTGCCACATGTGGAGTGAAGAAGGTGTGTTCGAGAATGGTATCCCAGACAATTCTATAGCATTTTGGTCTGGGATCTTCAAATATGAAAATGGACTTGGAGCAAAGCCCTACAGAAAAATTGCACTGTATGCCCTAGCATGCCTCTCATGTCCTGTCTCAAATGCAGTTGTGGAGAGAGTTTTTAGTCAGGTAACATGCATAAAAACAAAATATAGAAATAAAATGTCTTTGGAATTGCTAGATAGCATTGTCCGGATACGTACACACCTCATGATTAAGGATACAAATTGTGTAAAGTTTAATATAACAGATGATATGATCAAGAGGTTTACCTGTGATATGTATAATGCTATGACAAAGAAGTAGGTTGTATAAATTGCAGTGTACAACCAAAATCATCATTTGATAATTAGGCTTTAAATAGTAATGTCTGTGATCTGTACATTTTTAACCCTCTTTCCCAAATATACATGTGAACTATGCAATATACTCTTGTGATGTAATGTTTTAAGAATAGACAGTAACTTAGGTTGTATGAACTGCAATGTACAAACTAAACAGTGATGCATTAGGCTTTAAGGAGCATGATTCTGTGATTTGTAAAGAATTAAGCCTAATTTAGTTTCAAATATTTGTGTAAACTATACTGTGTACAAGCAGAAATTTCAGTTCTATAATCTGCAATATAGAAACCTGAGTGATATAGTAGCCTTTAAATATCATATTTGTGTGATCTATTCATATAATGTAGCTGCAATACTTTTCCTCAATTGTTTGTGAACAATGCAGAAATACTATATAGTACATTTGGTTGCATGAGCTGCAATATACAGTACAATCCAAATAATATTTTATTGAGATTCGAGTAGCTTGACCTTCTAAACATACACTGTCCAAAATTTAATGGTATTGTAGGAACAGTAATGAATAAAATATGCAGTGGTACTTTAGGCTTCAAGTATTGATTATATGGTTTGTACAGAATTAAGCTTAGTTTATCCCCTAATATTTATGTAAACTATGCTATGAACAAGTTTTGATATGTAATCAAATACAGAGTTTTCAGTTCTATGATCTGCAATATAGAAATCAGAGATATACGTATATTAGCTTTAAATACCATATTTGTGTGATCTGTGCAATACTTCTCCCCAGTTGTTTGTGAACATTGCAAAAATACTGTATAATATTTATAACAAAACTATATAGGACACTACATTGCATGAACTGCAATATACAGTGCAATCCAAATAGTGATTTATTGAGATTTGAGCAGCTGAACCTGCTAAGTTTGAGCAGCTGAACCTGCTAAGTTTGAGCAGCTGAACCTGCTAAGTTGCTAACCATGTACCTACTATCCAAAATTTAATGTTGTGTGATTATTTATTACGAGGAATTTAATTTTTCAGTGAATGATAAATAAAAAAAATACATATAGTGTGTGTATTATATTTTCCTTTTTATTCAAGTATATAATAAATCTGGTGAAATTTCGGGAAATCTGGTGAAAATTTTTTAGCTGTCTGGTTCCGGAAGGATGTGTGGATCTGGCAACACTGTACTTCGTCAAGTGATTCTTTAGTGTTAAATCAACTCACACACACACACACTCTCTCTCTCTCTCTCTCTCTCTCTCTCTCTCTCTCTCTCTCTCTCTCTCTCTCTCTCTCTCTCCATATATACATGATCCACATACGCCAAAATTCTTCTGTTAAAAAAGAACGTATACCATTGTAAAAAAAGCAACGGAGATAATCACCCTTAATGTGTGACATCATAAGAGTGAGAACAGTTTGCTCCATGGAACTTAATATAGACAGTGATACTTTACAATATTTATTATGTAATTATTTGTCTTCAGTAAATTTTGTCTATTATTATCTATATTAAATATCAAATTGACTTTTTATTTATATTGAATGGAAGAGTTTGACCAGAAGTAAAGAAATAAGTTTCAATATTCAAAGAAACAACCACACTAGGCCTATAATCTCATTCAACCTGCAATAATGTAAATCGTTTCAATGATTTACCAGGTTTTTCTCACATTTATGTTAGTTTATTGTGCATTTAAAGTTCGTAATTGTAAAAATAAAAGGTTTAAGCTTCAAAACGAGATTTCAACTGCATCTGTATTATTATTATTATTATTATTATTATTATTACTTGGTAAGCTACAACCCTAGTAGGAAAAGTAGGGCCCCAACAGGGGAAATAGCCCAGTGAGGAAAGGAAACAAGGAAAAATAAAATATTTATAAAACAATAACATTAAAGTACATAAATCTTATGTAGCCTAGACATCATTCATTCATTCATTCATGTGATCCTTGACCAAGTGATATGCACAAAAGTTGCTTAACACACACACACACACACACACTCTCTCTCACTCTCTCTCTCTCTCTCTCTCTCTCTCTCTCTCTCTCTCTCTCTCTCTCTCTCTCTCTCTCTCAATTTTAATTTTTCATCACTTCTCTTGTAATTTATATATTTGCTTTCCTCACTGGTCTATTTTACCTTTGTGGAGAAATTGGGCTTATAGCATCCTGCTTTTCCAATCAGTGTTTTAGTTGACCAGGGAGAGCCAGGCAATGGCTGCTAATGGCTCAACAGGTAGACCTATAGGCTCCCCCAAACTTCCCCCCATCCTTAGCTCACAAGGATGGTGATGTTTCAGAAAAACTATTCAACCTGAGTGTGTCTCGAATCCTCGTCCAGCAGATTGCTAGGCAAGGATGTTTCCTTGCTAAAATACCCACAAAATCACGCATAACCAACAGTCTGTCCACACATCATATCACGCATTGACATACAGGCATGATAGGTAGTGTGTGTGTGCGTGTGTGTGTGAATGTGATCTTTAGAATGTGTAGGTGTGACTTTTATATAACCTCTTGCATAAGTAAACTTCCTTTAAAGTAATTGGGTTAAATTATCTGCGGTGTAAGTTTTATAAGTAGAAAGTGTCTTAGGAGTCATATTTTTCCTTCCATAACATGTGACACTTGAAACTAAGATATGTTGCACTTGAAATGCGAGCGCTCTCTCTCTCTCTCTCTCTCTCTCTCTCTCTCTCTCTCTCTCTCTCTCTCTCTCTCTCTCTCTCACATACTTCATAAATAGGTAGATAACAAATAATGATGTAAAAAAAAAAAACAGCAGTGTGAGTCTATAAAGTGTTCCTGACCAAGAGTAGCCTTACGATGAGAGAGAGAGAGAGAGAGAGAGAGAGGGTGGGGGAGGGGGTTATTTCCAAAGATCCGAGTTGGTTTAGTGCAAATCCATTTATCTCAGAATAAACAGACATTTCTAGTTACTAGTTTATAGTTTATCGTTCTAAGATTTGAGTGGTAGTTTCACTCACACACACACACACACACACACACATATATATATATATATATATATATATATATATATTCAATATTATATATAATCAATATATACATATATATTCAATTATAGAGTTTAATGCTAATGGCCAATTGACACTAATTTAAAATGACCATCTTTTTCTTCTTCTTCTGTGAATCAGGGAAAAATAGCGAATACGAATACAAAAATTAATTGCAAGCTTTTAATCAATCAATTTATCAAATTTTTTGAAATAGGTCTACTTGCTATAAGCTGTTTAAGGACAATCATTATAATGATACTATTTGGAAACCTATTAATTGAAAATTCTCTTGACTGGGATCTTTATGGAGGGAAACATTTTGATTAATCTTGTTTAAAGTTAGTGAAGGTTTTGTTTGAATAGAAAGCAACTAATGCTATGGTATACATATTCTTGCATTTGTTCAACATTGAGAGAGAGAGAGAGAGAGAGAGAGAGAGAGAGAGAGAGAGAGAGAGAGAGAGAGAGAGAGAGAGAGAGAGAGGTATGAACGTCCTATTGCTGAGCCAATTTATCCGGGATAAACCACAAAATATTTCGTCGGGATCTATATGAACGAGAAACCTCTATGTGCAATTGAGAGTTTGATCTCTCTCTCTCTCTCTCTCTCTCTCTCTCTGCGAAAATTCTTCCGTTAAAAAGATATATAAAAGATATATATCATTACTTAAAACAGCAAGGGAAATAATGACCCTTACTGCCTGACGTCGTAAGGGTGAGAACAGATTGTTCAAGGTAACTGGATAAACACTAAAATATTAAAATGTTATGTAATTTCTTACCTTTTGGGCGGATTTTGTTTATTATTATATATAATAAATTCTAACTGAGAATGTGTATCTTATGTTATGCAAAATATATCTGGACCCAATATCTGAATATATCGTTTTCTGTGTGTATAGGCCTCGATGCTCTTTATGACGTCCGGCTTATGTGTAGGTGGTTTTGTTTCAATAGACAACAGCCGGCGATACGATATAGCATATATATATATATATATATATATATATATATATATATATATATATATATATATATATATCTCCAGTATCAATATTAGTTAAGGAAATAATGTCGTCAGGAGGTAATATGGCAACTGCTCATCTATCACTCGCATTATTCTTTGTCTGAAATAAAAGCATTTTTATTTTGTTCATAATGTGTCATTTATCGATAATTTTCATAACATTATCGATAACATTTTCGCATTTATTACAAAATGACAATTTTCAAATAGTTTCTAAAAAAATAGACCTATCGATATGCAGTAAATCGAAACTACTCATGAGTTATCATCGACCTTAAAGACAAGGGAATAGAGAAGGAAATCCTCCCAATGTCACATACGCCCTTCTGGCATTGAAGGAAACGAGAAAGTTCTCAGACACGCACTCTCTCTCTCTCTCTCTCTCTCTCTCTCTCTCTCTCTCTCTCTCTCTCTCTCTCTCTCTCTGTACTTAAAGAGAACTAAAACTGATTTAGTTTCGTGTTGCTAATTGAAAGAGAGAGAGAGAGAGAGAGAGCGTAGTCTATAAGTAGTTGGTTGTCAGAACGCACAATATTAGCAGCTCTTCTAGGAGAAGGACACTCCAAAATCAAACCATTGTTCTCTAGTCTTGGGTAGTGCCATAACCTCTGTACCATGGTCTTCCACTGCCTTGGGTTAGAGTTCTCTTGCTTGAGGATACACTAGGGCCCTCTGTTATCTTATTTCTTTTCCTCTTGTTTTTTTTAAGCTTTTGAATTTTTATAGGTATTTATTTATTGTAATGTTACTCTTCTTAAAATATTTAATTTCCCTTTTTTTCCTTTCCTCACAGGGCTATTTTCCCTGTTGGAGCCCCTGGGCTTATAGTATCCTGCTTTTTCAACTAGGGTTATAGCTTAGCAAATAATAATAATAATAATAATAATAAAATGTGCAACCGGACGAGACGGTGGGAGAGACGAGTCAAATTCTATACGGAAATTCTTCTATCAACAGGACCCAATAATTATTGCTTTCCAACTCATCCTATTCTGGCACCAGAAACCGCAATGTCTCTGAGACTTTATTACGTAAAATTTCTCTCTCTCTCTCTCTCTCTCTCTCTCTCTCTCTCTCTCTCTCTCCATGCATTGTTTGTAGACGCATTTATCTTCTGAATATCTTCATATTTGTAATTATGTTATTATATATAACCATTATTTTTTATTTATTAATAAATATGAACATATTTGGACAACTCAGAGATCGACACGAAGTAAGAATCCGAGAGGTTGGACAGCATAGATTTAAGAGAGAGAGAGAGAGAGAGAGAGAGAGAGAGAGAGAGAGAGAGAGAGAAAACTATTATTAATATTTTCTCTATAATGCTAAAGCATAGTCTTTGGTTAGCCTCACATGTGCCAAATGTAAATGGAACGTCTAATGCAGTATCAGTGTTATTAAGGGGAATAATGTTGTTAGGAGGAAATTTGGCAACGCTGCTCACTAGAATCATTCGATTTTTTAAACGTCAACATTTCTATTTTGTTCATCATGTGTCATTTATTAATATTTTCGTTATGTTATCTGTTCCATTTTCCCCTACATTATAAAATTCAAATGTTCAAATGTATATTTTCAAATAGACTTATTAACGTCTAGAAATCTTACATGTTGAAGGTACTAGCCTTGTACAAACATACACACACGAATGCACATTTACCATACCAAGCTGCTCCTCTTTGCAACGGACCCTAGATGTTAGTACTATCCCATCCCAACAACCCTGTTCCTTTCCTATCCCATTTCACTAGACTAACTGCAAGAACAAAATAATTATCTTCTCAGGGAATTATGCCAAAATTATTCAAATACTAAAGAAAATCTACATAGAAACAATAGCGTAAGTCTAGCTATAGATATCGGTCCATTTACTTTATCCTTATCGCGAAGGAGAAGTATCTAGTGTTCGAATGTCTTTAATTCTAACTTCGATTTCCCATTAGTAGTTATCATTGTAAAAATTTTACAGTTTTAAGCATGGAATAGGCATCTGCAAACACACCTCTTAGGCCTACACTAAAATAAAGCATAAATTCCTCAAATAAAGTTATGATTAACAGAATTAAAGCTAAATTTACACACACACACACACACACACACACATATATATATATATATATATATATATATATATGATAAATTTTGCACATTTTTACGTGTTTTTCATATTCAAATAAGCCATATATATTTTTGATATATTAATGTCTGGATTCTCTTAACGACCTCGGGATCAGAGCCCCAGGCGAAATCACACAAAGACAAGAGCTTGGCTCCGGCCAGGAATCGAACCCTGGTCGGCAAGCTTATATAGACAGTGACTAACCCACGTGGCCAAGTGGGTTAGTCACTGTCTATATAAGCTTGCCGATCAGGGTTCGATTCCCGGCCGGAGCCAAGCTCTTGTCTTTGTGTGATTTCGCCTGGGGCTCTGATCCCGAGGTCGTTAAGAGAATCCAGACATTAATATATCAAAAATATATATGGCTTATTTGAAAATATATATATATATATATATATATATATATATATATATATATATATATATATATATATATATATATATATCCTCTAACAAACAATTTTCATATTCTGCAATTTGTCCTCAAAATCTTTCCTAAAATCTCCAACTCTTTCAAAAGATTGAAGCAATATGAAACTATCGCTCAATTCAGAGAAAAATTCCTATTTTCATTGGGCGAAATATTATGAAAATATCGTTCAACTTAGAGGAAGATCGTAAAGGGTCTCCCAATTTGAGTGCTTTGGGAATAACATGTTATCTAAATATTAAGAAATCCGAACCGTAATAATTTGAAATCTTTTCATTTATATCAATAATAATCATCATCATCTCTTACTCCCATTGACGCAAAGGGCCTCTATTAGATTTCGCCAGTCGTCTCTATCTTGAGCTTTTAAATCAATACTTCTCCCTTCATTGTCTCCTACTTCACTCTTCATAGTCCTCAGCCATGTAGTGAACTAATCATCATACGTTCAGCTTGGCTCCAGAAGGCGCTAGAAGAGTTGGAAGACCCAGGCCTACATGACTGAGGACTATGAAGCGTGAAGTGGGAGAGGATGAATGGGTAAGTATTGATTTAAAAGCTCAAGATAGAGTCTGCTGTCGAAATCTCACCCAGGCACTTTGTGTCAATAGGTGTGGGAGGAGATGATGATGATGATGATGAATTTCTCATGGTGACTGGCAGCAGGATGACCGATTGGGTTTAAGGCGATATACGAGATGTCTTTTCGACTTTTAACCCTGATGCCTCGCGGATGATCTTACTGGAATGAGTATGAACCGGCAGGGGTCCTTTACCTTAGTTAGATAGGCACTGCGCATCACAAGGAACTGGCTAGCCTTTGATGTATCTAGCCAATGAATCCCATATGGATTTAATCAGTTTATAATAATAATAATAATAATAATAATAATAATAATAATAATAATAATAATAATAATAATAATAATAATAAATTAATCAATTATAATGTCACTTCAATAACTGTGGACTTGAATAGGTATAACACATATACTTTAAATTTCTTAGTTAAGAGGAATAATGAGTCTCACATATGAATGAAAGGGGTTCAACACCCGGTTTGAACCTGAAATTTGTGTGTGTGTGTGTGTGTGTGTCTGTGAACATGTTTGTACAAATGGGTCTAACCTACATATTTATTAGGTTTCCCTTTTCCTATTCAAGTAACTCAGTTCACCTGAACGTAATGAACAGGGCCCCATAGCCAAAACTAATCAATCAAAACATCTACGTTGATCAAATAAAAATGTTAATGTAAAATCTTAAAGAGGATTTGCTGGACAGCCTTAAACATTCGAAATGGCCTACACACACACACACACCGAAGACGTTGGCCTACACTTAATATCTCTTTTAAAACTTTTACTATTACAGGTTATACATAATGAATCCAAGATTATGCAAAACGTGTAATGTATCATAATTGGTATCACAATAAAACAGGACATTCACACGTCCGACAAATAAGTACAGATTGACCACTGAAATTGAAACGCCATCAACCATAACCACAGACGCATGGTCATGCAACTTCCCGCCAATTTCCTTGACTATATTTGGTCACTCCAACTTTTTCTCTATTGTTCTGTTATATTTATTCGTATTTGCTGCTTCAAATATATATATATATATATATATATATATATATATATATATATATATATAATGAACCAAATGTTAAACTATTATTATAACAAATAAACATCTTTTGCGACTACTACGAAATATCATGTTGTGAATTATGTAATTTTGAAATATGATTAATGAATGTGATTACGTGATATTCTATGTGGTAATATACTATATATTTTATCAGTTTGTTATTTGTTTGTGAATAACGTTACGCCAAAACTGTTGTACCTATTCAAACGAAACTTGGTGGACCTGTGGGGTATGTGACCCAAGGATAAATAAATTAGATTTTGAAGAAAATATATCGAAGTACAATTATGCTGTGGAGTTTAAGAGCGAATAAGACTGCTGCTTGGCGTGGCGAAGACACAATTGCTTTCTACTACTGAGTGCCTCTCTAGTTTCAGCTTTAGTGTTGATAATGCAATACTATATTTATGTCGCTTTTTCTATCAAAACTGAGATGAAATTAGTTTTAGAGATAAAACCTGTATGGAAATCTTATTCCATAATCAAGCACATTCGTCAACTTCATGTTTTGAATGTGTAACTGAGGAGAAGGAGAGATATAACTCGCTAACTTAGGCTCATTGGACTCCATGGAACGATTGGACGAGATTTGAACCGATGACGGTTGGTGGCGTTTCAATTTTGGCGGTCAAGATTTACTTATTTGTTGAACCCGTAAATGACACATTTTAAAGTGATACCGAATGTAATACACTTCCATGTTTTGTATGGAAGTAAAATGATCTTTGTAACTGTGCAGCAGAATTGGTGGAACTTCGAAAGTTCAAACTTGCAGAGAATGTTTGTATGTTGAACAGGCGGACCTAAGTTTATAAGTTCATAGTTTTTACATGAAAGAGCTATTTAAATGCCGTTACTGATCTTGATATATTTTGAATATCACCTCTCTTGTAGCTTAATCATTTCATTGGGCTTTTTTTCCCTGTTGGGGCCTTTGAGCTTATAGCTTCCTGGTTTTCCAACTAGGGTTGTAGCTTAGCTAGTAATAATAACATTAAGTGCAGGCTAATGGTTTTTGATGTATTTCTATTTATTTCTCAGATTTAAGCATAAGTGGTTAGAGAGAGAGAGAGAGAGAGAGAGAGAGAGAGAGAGAGAGAGAGAGAGAGAGAGAGAGAGAGAGAGAGAATAAACATTAATAATTTTATCTCTGTACACGCCAACGTATATTGATGCATCATTTCTTAAGACTTACGGAACATAATAACAGGTAGGTGGGTCTCTCTCTCTCTCTCTCTCTCTCTCTCTCTCTCTCTCTCTCTCTCTCTTCAAAAGACGTAGAAGCCTTTGGAGAGGATCTAATGAAGTTTAGAGAATAGCCCAAAAAATGGAAAATGCCTTTCAACTGTGGGAAATGCAAAATCATGTACATAGATTATAGTAACCCACAATCAGATGACTCACTGCTGGGTAATGAAATAGAAAGTGTGGACCAGGAGGAAGATCTCGGTATTATTATCAGCAAGGATTGGAAGTTCACCAAACAGAGCATTAAAAGCTGGAAAGAAAACACAAAACATGATAAGTTACATAAAGACACAAATTAAATACAGAGACAAAGACACTGTACTACAGCTGTAGCCTACACAGATAAACCATAACGTAAATACACTTCAAATTCATCCATCCCGATCTTTTATAATATATCAAAAACTTTCCTTTCTTCTCCTGCACAATCTACAACTTTACCCCTAGAGTAAGTCTTTTGGCAAAATTGTTATTCACACTTACACTAACATAGGCCTAGGTGTGATTCTAAGGAATTTGCTCTTAATTTTTCACTAACTTTTACCCCCCTGCATCTTACCATTTCCCTATCCCATCTTTATCTTATATCTATTCCCCTTATCCACATTAAGCCTCCTATTCCTCTCTTTTCTGCATTCTTAAGTCAAATTGTTCATTCAATTATTCACGATTTTGCATAGCCAAAGGGATCTCCTTATTTCACTGCCCGATACCCACACAAACATATTACTTTAATTAGCAGGAAAATGTTATTTCCTTGTTTCCTTTCCTCACTGGGCTATTTTCCCTGTTAGGGCCTCTGGGCTAATAGCATCCTGCTTTTCCTACTAGGGTTGTAGCTTAGCAAGTAATTATATTATTATTATTATTATTATTATAATAATAGAGATAATAATAATTATTATTATTATTATTATTTTCTTATAATAATAATAATAATAATTATTATTATCATTAATATTATTATTATTATAATAATAATAATAATAATAATAATAATAATAATAATAATAATAGAGTTAGCAGCTAGAGTGGATATGAATGTGTTGCGGTGGTTTGACCATGTTGAGAGAATGGAAAATGGCTGTCTGCTAAAGAAGGTGATGAATGCAAGAGTTGATGGGAGAAGTACAAGAGGAAGGCCAAGGTTTGGGTGGATGGATGGAGTGAAGAAAGCTCTGGGTGATAGGAGGATAGATGTGAGAGAGGCAAGAGAGAGTGCTAGAAATAGGAATGAATGGCGAGCGATTGTGACGCAGTTCCGGTAGGCCCTGCTGTTGCCTCCGATGCCTTAGACCACCGCGGAGGTAGCAGCAGTAGGGGATTCAGCATTATGAAGCTTCATCTGTGGTGGATAATGTGGGAGGGTGGGCTGTGGCACCCTAGAAGTACCAGCTGAACTCGGTTGAGTCCCTTGTTAGGCTGGGAGGAACGTAGAGAGTAGAGGTCCCCTTTTTTTGTTTTTGTTTCATTTGTTGATGTCGGCTACCCCCCAAAATTGGGGGAAGTACCTTGGTATATGTATGTATGTATTATTATTATTATTATTATTATCTCTGCTGTAACCAATCTCTTTCACATTATCATCTCGCTGATATGGCATACTACGTTCACAATCAACATGGCAAAACCTATCCTTCTCTATCCATTAGCGATAACCTATGCCGTCTATCCCTCCTAAACCATCAGCGCACATACCTCACCTCTCCATTCCCTACCTATTCCCTTTACACAAGTACGCTCAACAGGAAGTCCTTATCCCTGCCTATCCATTTCCCTATCCTATCCGACACGGAGATCTATCCTCCCTAATGCAAACCTATTAAACAGGGAAGTGTAACGTATTCTTTGTCTCGATCTAAATTGCTAATTTCCTTCAGCTTCTCTCATGCTTTACATGAAAAAATAACTCCTATCTTTTATTGTAAAATATCTCCATCACACCAGTAATCCCACTTCGCTCCTTTTGCTTAACAAATACATTAATGTCTGATATATTATTATATAACTTAGGGGGGGGGGGCTGGGAACCCCCTTCTCCTGTATCTACATCCTGTGAGACATGACAAAGAGATGGAGCTGGGGGGAGAGTGACTGCTCCCCGCACTCTAGTTTTGGGGTGTTTGAATGTGCATGGATGTAGTACGATAGAGAGTAAAAGATGTGAAATTGGAAGTATGTTTAGGAATAGAAGGATGGATATATTGGCCTTGTGTGAGACGAAGATAAAAGGAAAGGGTGAAGTGATGTTTGGTGAAATGTCTGGTGAGTGTCTGGGATTGAAAGGGGAAGAGCGAGAGAGGGTGTGGCTTTATTGCTGAGTGAATGGATGACAGGTAAAGTAGTGGAATGGAAGGAAATATCATCTAGGTTAATGTGGGTAAGGGTTAGGTTGGGTAGGGAATGTCGGGCGTTTGTCAGTGCGTATGGGCCAGGTAGTGAGAAAAGTGATGAAGAGCGGAATGAGTTCTGGAATGAATTAACTAGGTGTGTAGAAGGACTGGGTAGAAAGAATTATGTAGTTGTAATGGGTGACTTAAATGCTAGAGTGGGTGCTGGAGAGGTAGAAGGTGTCATTGGGAACTATGGCGTACCAGGTGAAAATGAGTGTGGTGAGAGACTGATAGATATGTGTGTTGAGCAAGAGATGGTGATAAGTAATAGCTTTTTCAAAAAGAAAGATAAAAATAAGTATACATGGGTAAGAGTGGCAAATGGAAGAGTAGTAGAAAGGGCATTAATGGATTGTGTTGATAACTAAAAGAATGTTTGGAAGATTGAAAGACGTGCACGTGTTTAGGGGTATGGCTAACGGTATGTCTGACCATTTTTTGGTGGAAGGAAAATTAGTTGTAGCAAAAGAGTGGGGGAATAGCGTAGGTGGATGTAAAAGGGAGCTAGTGAGGGTTGAAGAGCTAATAAAACCGGGGGTAAAAAGTAAATATCAGGAAAGGTTGAAAATGATATATGACGAAGTGAAAGTAAGAGAAACTGGCAATTTAGAGGAGGAGTGGAAGTTAGTAAAAGAAAATTTTGTTGGGATTGCAAGTGATGTGTGTGGAAAGAAGGTTGTTTGAGGCTGCATGAGGAAGGCCAGTGAATGGTGGAGTGAAGGTAAAAGTGGAAGAGAAAAAGAGGGCTTTTGAAGAATGGCTGTAGAGTAATAGTATAGAGAAGTATGAAAAATATAGAGAGAAAAATGTGGAAGTAAAGCGCAAGGTACATGAGGCAAAGAGGGCAGCTGACCTGAGGTGGGGTCAGGGATTGGGTCATTCATATGAAGAGAATAAGAAGTTTTGGAAAGAAGTGAAGAGAGTAAGGAAGGCTGGCTTAAGATTTGAAGAGACAGTGAAAGATGGAAATGGAAGGTTGTTAAAAGGAGAGGAGGCAAGGAAAAGATGGGTGTAATGTTTTGAAAGTTTACTGAATGTTGAAGATAATAGGGAGGCAGATATAATTGCTGTTGCAGGTGTTGAGGTGCCACTGATGGGAGATGAGAATGAGAGAGAGATTACAATAAATGAAGTGAGGAGAGCACTAGATGAAACGAGAGTAGGAAAAGCGTCTGGTATGGATGGTGTGAGAGCTGAGATGTTGAAGGAAGAGGGTGTGACTGTACTTGAATGGTTGGTGAGATTGTTTATTATGTGTTTTGTGTTGTCAATGGTACCAGTAGATTGGGTTTGAGCATGTATTGTACCACTATAAAAGGGTAAGGGAGATGTGCATGAGTGTTGTAATTCAAGAGGTATTAGTTTGTTAAGCGTAGTTGGAAAAGTGTATGGTGGAGTAATAATTAATAGGATCAAGGATAAAACAGAGAATGCAATCTTAGAAATACAGGGTGGTTTTAGAAGAGGTAGGGATTGTATGAATCAGATTTTTACAGTGAGGCAGATATGCGAGAAATATTCAGCAAAAGGTAAGAAGGTGTATGTTGCGTTTATGGATCTGGAGAAAGCGTATGATAGAGTTGATAGGGAAGCAATGTAGAATGTGATGAGGTTATATGGAGTTGGTGGAAGGCTGTTGCAAGCAGTGAAAAGTTTCTACAAAGGTAGTAAAGCATGTGTTAGGATAGGAAATGAAGTGAGTGATTGGTTTCCGGTGAGAGTGGGGCTGAGACAGGGATGTGTGATGTCGCCGTGGTTGTATAACTTGTATGTTGATGGAGTGGTGAGAGAGGTGAATGCTCGAGTGCTTGGACGAGGATTAAAACTGGTAGACGAGAATGACCATGAACAGGAGGTAAATCAGTTGTTGTTTGCGGATGATACTGTACTGGTTGCAGACACAGAAGAGAAGCTTGGCCAATTAGTGACAGAATTTGGAAGTGTGTGTGAGAGAAGGAAGTTGAGAGTTAATGTGGGTAAGAGTAAGGTTATGAGATGTACGAGAAGGGAAGGTGGTGCAAGGTTGAATGCCATGTTGAATGGAGAGTTACTTGAGGAGGTAGATCAGTTTAAGTACTTGGGGTCTGTTGTTGCAGCAAATGGTGGAGTGGAAGCAGATATACTTCAGAGAGTGAATGAAGGTTGCAAAGTGTTGGGGGTAGTTAAGGGAGTAGTAAAAAATAGAGGGTTGGGCATGAATGTAAAGAGAGTTCTATAGGATAAAGTGATTGTACCAACTGTGATGTATGGATCGGAGTTGTGGGGAATGAAAGTGATGGAAAGACAGAAATTGAATGTGTTTGAGATGAAGTGTCTAAGGAGTATGGCTGGTGTATCTCAAGTAGATAGGGTTAGGAACGAAGTGGTGAGAGTGAGAACGGGTGTAAGAAATGAGTTAGCAGCTAGAGTGGATATGAATGTGTTGAGGTAGTTTGGCCATGTTGAGAGAATGGAAAATGGCTGTCTGCTAAAGAAGGTGATGAATGCCAGAGTTGATGGGGAGAAGTACAAAAGGAAGGCCAAGGTTTGGGTGGATGGATGGAGTGAAGGAAGCTCTGGGTGATAGGACGATAGATGTGAGAGAGGCAAGAGAGCGTGCTAGAAATAGGAATGAATGGCGAGCGATTGTGACGCAGTTCCGGTAGGCCCTGCTGCTGCCTCCGATGCCTTAGATGACCGCAGAGGTAGCAGCAGTAGGGGATTCAGCATTATGAAGCTTCATCTGTGGTGGATAATGTGGGAGGGTGGGCTGTGGCACCCTAGAAGTACCAGCTGAACTCGGTTGAGTCCCTTGTTAGGCTGGGAGGAACGTAGAGAGTAGAGGTCCCCTTTTTATGTTTTTGTTTCATTTGTTGATGTCGGCTACCCCCCAAAATTGGGGGGAAGTGCCTTGGTATATGTATGTATGTATAACTCAGGGCAGAATGCTGTCTCCTTCCATCCCCTCCCCCTCTCAAATCCCTGCCTCCCTCCCTCCCCGGACACCGTACTCCCGCCCAATTATTGCTTCCGGTTTGTCTGTCGTTCGCCTTCGCTTCTTGGTCCTACACTGAAAACTCCCCTCTCACACACCTTAATTGCATAACACCCTTTCGCTCTTCTTCTCGTGAAGTCTTTCGCAAATTTCTCCTTTTGTTACATTCCTTTATTGTCCCTATATCTTTCCTTACACTGCACTCCCTGCTCCCTTCCTGCATTACAACCCCCTACATTTTCAACTTTTCTCTCTCCTTCTATAACCGATGGATTGTTGCTAACCGTCATGGCTGCTCCCTCACACATATCATGCACTGTCATCTCTTCCTTCTCTCGAAGCTTCTAGATGCTTCTAGAAGCTTCTGTCGCGTTCTCCCTCTCGTCCCCCATACCCTAAGAGAGAGAGAGAGAGAGAGAGAGAGAGAGAGAGAGAGAGAGAGAGAGAGAGAGAGAGAGAGAGAGAGAGAGGTCTATAATGTAGTTGGTTGTCACAACACAACATTAGCATGGATATTGTATAACCAGACGAGACGTTGGGAGAGACGATTCAAAATTCTCTACGAAAATTCTTTCGTCGACAGAACCTAATATAAGACTTCGGCTTTCAATCCATCGTATAGTGGCAACGGAAACCGCAATATCTTTGAGTCTTTATTACTTGCAATATTTAGAGAATCTCTCTCTCTCTCTCTCTCTCTCTCTCTCTCTCTCTCTATATATATATATATATATATATATATATATATATATATATATATATATATATATGTTATCCCAGAAGTTAGACAACATGGATGTAAGAGAGGGAGAAGCAGAAACAAAGAGAGAGAGAGAGAGAGAGAGAGAGAGAGAGAGAGAGAGAGAGAGAGAGAGAGAGAGAGAGAGAGAGAGAGAGTTGAAGATTAGGTGTTAGAGGGAGATTGTGGGAGATCTAGTTTAGAAATTGTGGGTGTTTTGGAAGACTGGGCGAGACTGACGAAAGGATTGGTGGAGATTGACTGTTGGAGGCAGATTGTGAGAGAACTGATAGAATGTAGGAGAAATTTGCTGGAGGAATAATATTAGGTCAAAGTATGTTGAAGATTGTTGGAGAAAGTTTGATATAGGTCTACTGAAACTGAGATCAGTACAATTACTCATAAAATAATGGCTCTGAAGAAACAAGAGGCTTCCCAGTTTATTCTATTGTGTGGATTAAACTTATTTTATTGTTAATATTTTCGATTTTAGAGCAGAGGCCGATGGGGGAAGCTAGCTTACGTCATGGTGAAAATAGGAAAGATAATTTCATGGACTTTGGTCTATTGCAGAGGATTAAACTCCAACTTATTTCTCTCTCTCTCTCTCTCTCTCTCTCTCTCTCTCTCAGACCTTTGCTTAGACTTCCGCCTCTACACTAATGCACGCGCGCACACACAATCATGTTTCATACATACCCATGGGCAATGAATATTGGTATTAAAAAACAAAGGAAGAAGAGGGAAATATCTATCAAATTTGAGAGAGAGAGAGAGAGAGAGAGAGAGAGAGAGAGAGAGAGAGAGAGAGAGAGAGTTATAATTAGTATTTTCTCTACCATGTTAAAGCATAGACTATGATTAGCCGCACATGTGCCAAATGTAAATGGAATTTCTAATTCAGTATCAGTGTTATTAAGGAAAATGATGTTGTCAGGAGGAAATTTGGCAACACTGCTAGCTCACTATCACTAGAATCATTCGATTTCTGAAACGTCAATATTTCCATTTTGTTTATATTGTGTCATTTATTGATATTTTCGTTATATTATCTGTATTATTTTATCCTAGATTATAAAATGCTAATTTTCAAATATATATATATATATATATATGTGTGTGTGTATATATATATAAATATATATATATATATATATATGTGTGTATATATATATATATATATATAATTAGATTACAGTCTCATTACTGTCTGGAAATTATCATTATTATTATTATTATTAATATTTCCATCACTTTCATTGTTTTCATCAAAGTTTTCATCATCAGCCATCTCATCATCGTCCATCGTCTCAAGTATATCAGCCATACTTGTAGGAAGTGCAGTTCCCTTGAACCAACAGGGATCTAGATTTCCATCCTTCATTATCCAACCATGATCCACAGCTTGATAACGGACTTCAGGTTTGGGATAATAGGCACGTTTCTATATCGCAACCTGATAGTTCACCTCCTGATATGCTCATTTAGACACTCTTGGTGGCTCAAGAGATGAAAGATCAACATTCTTCTTTGAATCCAGCGACTGCCCACTGCATTTTAACTCGAGCATTTGGTATCGAAGCTGGTCAACCTCCTTTGTCTTAGTTTTGGCAGATTACATGGTGCAGGTGAAATTTTCAAGAGCAAGGAATATTTCATCGGTTACCTCCCATGACTCCCCTAGGCAACTGATGACTTCTTGGTACTTCGGGCATTTCTGTAGAATTCGCAGCGGTTTTAACTTGACAATTCCCTTAAAGGCACTGGTCATATCGCATCTACAGAATGCATGCAGACTAAAGAAAGCGGCACAGTAAGTTGGTGTGAATCCTTTCGATAGTTCTGTGACATCTATCAATCGCCTTCTATTCTCAGTGCCAGTATCAAAAAGGAGTTGCACACCTAAGTTTGGAGCATAATACAGAAGTATGAAGAATATGTCACTGTCTGGACTTCGAACCCGAAGAAATTTATATCCTTCATCCTTGGCATAGGGGGAAGGGAGTGAGAAGGGGGGAGGGAAGGAAAGGAAGGGAATGAGAAGGGAGAGGAAAGGAGGGGGAAGGGAGTGAGAAGGGGGGAGGAAAGGAGGGGAAGGGAGTGGAAAGGAGGGAGGAAAGGAGTGGGAATGTGGAGAAAAGGAGGGAGTTAAGGAGGGGGAAGGGAGTGGGGGAAGGGAGTGAGAAAGGGGGAAGAAAGGAGGGGGAAGTGAGTGAGAAGGAGGGAGGAAAAGAGAGGAAGGGAGTGAGGAGGGTGGATGATACGAGGGGGAAGGGATTAAAAAGGAGGGAATAAAGGAGGGGGAAGGGAGTGAGAAAGGGGGAAGAAAGGAGGGGGAAGAGAGGGTGGCGAAAAGGAGGAGGAAGGGATTGAGAAGGAGGGAGTAAAGGAAGGGAAGGGAGTGAGAAGGGGGAAAGGAAAATAGGGGGAAGGGAGTGGGAAGGGGGGAAAGAAGGGGGAAGGAAGGGGAAAGGAGGGAGGAAAGGAGGGGGATGGGAGTGAAAATGGGGGAAAAAGGAGGGGGAAGGGAGTGATAAGGTTGGATGAAAAGAGGGGAAGGGAGTGAGAAGGAGGGTGAAAATGAGGGGGAGTAAGTGAGGAAAGGAGGGGAAAGGAAGAAAGAAGGTAGGAGGAAAGGAAAAAGAAGGGAGTGAGAAGGGGGGAAGGAAAGGAGGGGGAAGGGAGTGAGAAGGGGGAGGGAAGGAAAGGAAGGGAATGAGAAGGGAGAGGAAAGGAGGTGGAAGGGAGTGAGAAAGGGGGAGGAGAAGAGGGAGAAGGGAGTGAGAATGAAGAGAAAAGGAGGGAGAAGGGAGTGGAAAGGTGGAAGGAAAGGGGGGGAAGGGAGTGAGAAGGGGGGAAAGGCGGGGGAAGGGAGTGGGAAGGGGGGAAAGAAGGGGGAAGGAAGTGGAAAGGAGGGTGGAAATGAGGGGGGAAGGAGTGAGAAGGGGGGAGGAGAAGAGGGAGAAGGGAGTGAGAATGAAGAGAAAAGGAGGGAGAAGGGAGTGGAAAGGAGGAAGGAAAGGAGGGGAAGGGAGTGAGAAGGGGGGAAAGGCGGGGGAAGGGTGTGGGAAGGGGGAAAAGAAGGGGGAAGGGAGTGGAAAGGAGGGAGGAAATGAGGGGGGAGGGAGTGAGAAGGGAGGGGGGAAAGATTGAGATGGAGGGAAAAAAGAGGGGAAGGGAGCAAGAAGAGGGAGCATAGGAGGGAAAAGGGAGTGAAAAGGTGAAGGATAGGAGGGAGAAGGGAGTGAGATGGGGGGTAGGAAAGGAGGGGGAAAGGAGTGAGAAGGGATAAGGAAAGGTGGGGGAAGGGAGTGAGAAGGGGGAGGAAAGGAGGGTGAAGGGATTGGGAAGGCGGGAGGAAAGGAGGAGGAAGGGAGTAAGAAGGAGGGAGGAAACCAGGGGGAAGGGAGTGAGAAGGGAGGAGGAAGGGACCGAGAAGGAGGGAGGAAAAGAGGGGGTAGGGAGTTGGAAAGAGGGAGGGAAGGAGGGGGAAGGGAGTGAGAAGGGGAAAGGAAAGAAGGGGGAAGGGAACGGGAAGGAGAGAGGAAAGGAGTGGGAAGAGCGTGAGAAGGGGAAGGAAAAGAAGGGGTGACTGAGAAGGAGGGAGGAAAGGAGGGGGAAGGTAGTGAGAAAGGAGGGGGAAGGGAGTGAGAGGTAAGGATGAAAAGAGGGGGAAGGGAGTGAGAAGGGGGAGGAAAGGAGGGTAAGGGAGTGGGAAGGGGGGAGGAAAAGAGGAGGGAGTGAGAGGAAAGGATGAAAAGAGGGGGAAGGGAGTGAGAAGGGGGAGGAAAGGAGGGTAAGGGAGTGGGAAGGGGGGAGGAAAGGAGGAGGAAGGGAGTAAGAAAGAGGGAGGAAAGAAGGGGGAAGGGAGTGAGAAGGGAGGAGGAAGGGACTGAGAAGGAGGGAGGAAAGGAGAGGGAAGGGAGTGGGAAGGATGGAGGAAAGGAGGGGGAAGGAAGTGAGAAGGGTGGAGGAAAGGAGGGGGAGGGAGTGAGAAGGGGGGAAGAAAGGAGAAGGAAGGGAGTGAGAAGGAGACAGGATAGAAGGGGGAAGGTGGGAGGAATGGAGGGGAAGGGTCCCTCTGGGAGTACCAGAGGATACCCATGATTCCTCCGGAATCGCCGGAGGTGCTTCCATCATTCAATTTAGCTTAGCTTATTACGAGAAAAATACAGATGACTAAAGTCTCCAATCCCTTAAAGACATCGATCAACTGAGACTAACTTTTGAGCCTCCGGAGACTCTTAGTTCTTCACACACTGTCTCCAAGATGTTTTCATAAAACTGCAGCGAAGACTCCTTTAATCCTGAAGAAGAAGAATCCCAATTCGTAAAGACTTGAGCGATCTTGAAAACGTGATATTCTTTTGAAGACTTTGGAGACAATGTGTGACTTTGGAAAGAACTAAAAGTATCTGAAGCCTTAAATGAGAGTTTCGTTTGAGCTTAAAGTCTTCAAAGAATCCTGGAAGGAAGAGGAAAGATCTGTCTTTTTCTAATATCAAACTGAATCAAAATGAACAATGAAAGCACCTCCGGCGATTCCGGAGGAATCAAGGGTTTTCGGTTCATCCAAGACGCCCACCTTTGGTGCCTCCCGGAAGAGTCCAAAGACCCATTTCCACCAAGAGGGCCGATCGCTGGGGTTCTCTCTGGAGAGCTAAAAAACTTTTGTCAGAGGTTTTTTGTTTGTTTGCGGACTATCAGAAAGAATTCATCTGTTCAGCAAATGATGATTTACTTACGACGTTTTACTGATATTAAACATATTTCATTATTATCGAATGTTTTATTTTATACTAATCTATTTCTACAGTATTCATATATATGTGTGTGTGCGTGTATGTGTGTCAGTGTGTATGCGGCTGTGTGTTTCTAATAATATAATTAACTAAAAATACAGAATATATACAGAATGGCACATACGTACTTAAACACAAACAAATATATATATATATATATATATATATATATATATATATATATATATATATATATATATATATATATATATATATATACACACATACATATATATATATATATATATATATATATACATATGTATATATATATGTATATATATACAAATATTTTATATATATATATATATATATATATATATATATATATATATATATATGGATAAATATCAACACAACATCGTGTTCAAATAGAAATAAATTTCTACCTCATACTTGGGATCGAACGCTGGCTTCTTCTAATGAAAGGCCAGGTCGAAACCAACCATACAATAAAGAAACCTACCAAAACACGAAAGCGCTTGGTACCTGGTCTTTTCCTTTCCTGTTTCCTGTGGATTTTACACTTTAATATCTGTCACGTGCAGTTTTGTGACTGATAAGTAATATGTAATATATATATATATATATATATATATATATATATATATATATATATATATATATATATATATATATATTTGGAGCATGGTTGGTTAGAGTCCCTGCAGACATGGTTTCGGCTAAGAGGTATAGGTTCGAATCTTTGCCCCTCCAGACACTGCTGTTATAAATGAATTTCCAGTAGATATATATTCCCAAACATAGAATTAGATATCAAATTAATTATATATATATATATATGTTTGTGTAGCCAGATTATAATTTAGTTAACATTGCATAGGGGAGATTATAATGTACTAAATATTGCATAACCAAAATATCTAGATCTTTTATACCATAATGCGTTTCGTGAAACAGAGATTTAAATTCTCATTAAATGTCACCAAAAATTACCCTTTTTGGAGAATCTTCTCATTCCTGCACAACCTTCATTTCACATTCCTCACCAAAGATTTTACGACACCCTTAATCTATTCACAAAAGGCCTTTTAGCGATTTTTATTTCAAATGCGCAGAGAAGAATGGCTTCGCCATTTAATGATCTCAGATGTAAACGTTTCAAAATCAATGTAATTTTGGACTGGAATTGTTCAAATCACTTTAAAATGTACAGAAGTTTCATGATAGACCCACGTTAATTGAATGCAGGATCGTGACTGGGAAACTAATTTTCATAGCCAGTCAGGCGAGGAGAGGATTTTTACGGAGACCCATTATCAAATCAAATATAAACTAACTTTAATAAGAACTTCCTTCAAACATTGAAAACTTTAGACGACCCAAACGTAATGAATAAGGATAAAATGTGGTGAAAATCTTTTAGGTATCATCTAGTCAATTTTTTTTTTTTTTAATTTTACGAGTACAAAGGCCAAATAAGACAAGAAAATGTTGACACGAAACAGGTTATATCTATCAATTACTAGACACAGATTTTTCACAGCTATTTCCTTATTATTTACACTGTTGGTCCCACACCCGGGGCGGGAAGGCCATTCATGCTTTGCATCGACAAGAAAATGATTAAATAGACAGCATTCTGAAATTTAAAATTTCAATATATTAGATACGTTTTATTTGATGAAAGATATAATTAGTCCTCTGTGAAAATAGTGATGACCTTGACCTTCCAAAATTCAGTCATTTCCCGTTTTTTACATAACATTTAATCCCTGCAAGTTTCGTTACTCTACGATTCAAATTGTGGCCGTATGGTTGATGACCAGAATTTGACCTTTTTTTTTAAAGGCCGCTCATGAATGACAGAGGCAAGGAACAGTGACATTGCTCTATCGAGCAGGACAATGCCCTAGAGACTGACCTAATGTACACATGCTCAGCGCCCAAGTCCCCTCTCTACCCAAGCTAGGACCAAGGAGAGCCAGGGAATGCCTACTGATGACTAAGCAGATAGGCCTATAAGCTCCCCCAAACCCTCCAAAACCTTAGCTCACAAGGATGGTGAGGTTGCAGCAACCAAAGAAACTCCAGAGTTTGAGCGGGACTCGAACCCCAGCCTGGCGTTCTCCAGTCAGGGAAGTTGCAACATCGGCCACCAAAATCCTATAGAAGAATTTGACCTTGACCTTTGATCTTGACAACGCTTTACAAAAAAGTTTAAGATTCCTGAAAGTTTCATTACTTTACAATTAGAATTGTGACCATATGGTTGATGACCGAATTCTGATCTTTTGCTTGACCTTGTCCTTGGACTCGACATTGACCTTACACTTAAACATGTATTCATTGGCCTGGATTTTTATACAATCAAATATGAAACAAGTCTGAAGTCACTGTGACAACGATGTCCGAACTTATGGCTGATGACGTGATTTGGACATTTTGGACCTTGACCTTGCAAAATTTCATCATTACTAGCTTTTAACATAAATTTTAATCCCTGCAAAGTTCATTACTCTGCGAATAAAATTGGGGCCTGAAAGCTTTCCACAAACAAACAAACACTCAAACAGGGGGTAAAAATAACCTCCTTCCAACTTCGTTGACGGAGGTAATAAATATCAGTGTCTAAAGTGGAAATGTCTTCCATACTCTAAGGGATATTAATTCCCATACGGCACTATTTGTTCTACTGATAATTGATTAAAGCCTAAATTCAGTTCCCTCCCTTCACTGTCATCAGGAATCCAATTGACTTTGAAAAGTTTCCATCATATTTACATACTGAAGCTGTATTAGATTTTACAGATTACTGCTGTTAAACTGTGTTCCCTCCATCAGACTATCTTGTACTTTATTTCCAAAGAAGCTACCGTTTGGATTCATTCAATTTAGTTTGGATAAATAAATAAAACTATTAAAACATGAACTAATCAGATTATGAGTGTTCACTACCTTTAAAAGTTGAAGAATTTACACAT
>NC_090727.1:26216620-26219120 GCF_036898095.1 Palaemon carinicauda | reverse complement strand
TGTATCTTATTTCTTGTCTTGTTTTTTGAAGGTTTTACAGTTTATAGATGAAAGGTCTATCTAAATGTTGTTACTAATCTTAAAATATTTTATATTGTTCATTATTTCTCTTGTAGTTTATTCATTTCTTTTCTTCACTGGGCTAATGAGTTAGCAAACGATAACAATCGCTACAATAAGAGACCAAATCTCATAAAAATTTTAAAAGATTTTTTTACCAACAACGTTTAGTCAAAAGCACAGCAGTCCAATTAGCATTTTCTGATAAACGTAGAGCTGATAATGAAGGTTTCAAATTGAATTAAAATCATGTATAATATACCGAATACTGCAATTGAAGCTTCTCTGCATCTTAATAGTCAGTCATTCAAGAGCTCTTTAATTAACTAGAATCACGGAACTGACTTCCATATTAATCACTAAAAAAGGCAGACCTTCACCTAAGTTTTAAAGACGAAAGTAAATATGTACAGGAAATTCCTTTGCTTTATATTAACAAAGGAAAGGACCACTAACTCCATAAAAGGTCTCCTTTGATGGAAGGATATAGCTGCTAGAAATCCATTTTTAAGAATCCTTGCCAGAGAGGCAGCTCACACATTCCTGCCTAATAAAGAAGCTGAGTAAACTAGTTCTGGTACAAAGAAGAGACCCTTGTCTGACCGTCTGTCTGTCACTGTTAATAAACGTAATGTGCTAAATCTTAATGAAATATTCTCCTAGAACAGGTTTCAGATCTTCGCAACTTAAACAAAAAAGGACATTAGAAAGAGCAAGCCTTCCTCTTAGAGTCCTTGACTCACTAAAGTAAAGGATACGTCACAATGGATAGATTTATAAGAAAATGAGACAAACTGTCCTTTCCGTTTTAATTAATATACTACCCTAAACCATACACAACTTTACACAATGAAAACTACCCCACCAGCTTTCCTATCATTAAAAAAATAGGCCACGTCCTGATAGAAACAGGAGACAATACTCAATATATGTGGCAAGAAAACAAAACAAAAAGAAAACGTTCAAACAATAACTGAAACTGAGGCCCAGTGGCAAACTGTGGTTGCCAATGAGACTCTCCATTCTGGCAATGCTTTGGTGACTACAACACTCCTGAACCGTTGTGATGCACCAATAACCTCCATCGGACATTCAATAACAAAAGGGCTGGGAAATAGGGGAAGAAATGGAAGGGAGTCATTCTTTAATACACTGGTGCAATGCGAGGGTGGTGAGAATATATGGTATGGACTATACACAGCAATTTGTGGGTAGTAATTAATATCTGGGATGGAAGTGAGACAGGCTTTTGTAGAGGCAAGAGTGAGGTTTGGTAGAAGTTACACAAAAGATATACATGAAAGGAAAAATTTGCAAGATGGAAACAGTGCTTGAATGGAATGGTTGGTGTTACAGTTAATAAAAAGCCATTACAGAATGTGACGGAAAACTGCAGAGAAAACTGAAAGAATCTCAAAGTTGTGAATGGACATGAATAAGGATATAAGGATAAATGGAAACCAGGAACATGCTGTAATGAGGTTTATTATTATTATTATTATTATTATTATTATTATTATTATTATTATTACTTGCTAAGCCATAACTCCACTTGGAAAAGCACTATGCTACAAGTTCAGGGGCTCCAACAGGGAAAATAGCCCAGTGAGGAAAGGACACAAGGAAATAGCTATATTTACAGATTATGATATGATAATCAAAGGTTCGAATAGAGGAGTATGTGAAATGATGAACATAGCCAAGGGTGTACATAAGATTTATAAGAGGCTTGAATAGTATGTGAAAATAAAAGTTTGAAATGTATGAAGGGATTATCGAGCAAAACTCCTTTATGGAAGTCTAACGTAGTGTTGGCGTATACTGCAAATGAAAAGAAAATACCAGTAGCTGTTGAGACTAAATGTCTGAGTAGTATAATACACATACTAAGTTGAAAAGGTACAAAATAGGGAAATGCGTAGAAAAGGCCAAAAAAGCTGGACTGAGAAATGATGGATTAAAGTGCTCCGAGATGGTTTGGACATGTAGAAAGAATGAAAGATGGTAAGGTGGTAAAACTGGTTGCATTTTCAGTATATATTGGAATATTCAGAGGAAGGGAAAGACCTAGAATACTTTGGATAAATAGGCCCGAATAGAAGGAGTCTCGGAAAGAAATAAGAGGTAAACTAGAATAAGACATACTCCACTAAAACTCCAATATTCCGATTTGGCCTCTTCTCTAGTTATCAAAATGCCTTCGCCATAATTGTTAGGTGTTCATTGTTTCACATTATATATTCTATTGTTCCACGGATATAATGTTATTTTGATTGCCAATAGGCTTGGTTTCATTCCAGACATTTCAACTTTACTTGTTGTTTCATTGTTGAAAAATTATGGAACAAGACGACTTTCGTTACCAACTCATCAACAAATAAAACTACATCAAGATGTTATAAATCAAAAAGGCAACAATATAGTATCTTGTATATGGAGA